>NC_056733.1:765866971-765906971 GCF_019279795.1 Protopterus annectens
TAAGTCAACTGGGTTTTCAGTCAATGGCTTTTTAGTCACACGGGTTTCCAGTCAATTGCTTTTCAGTCAAATTTTTTCATAGTTTCTTAGGTATATAGTATAACCACCAGGGCCTTTATAAGTCTAGCCATGCAACCCAGCCCAATTGTGTCCCTATGTGTCATGGGCATTAATTAGGAGGGGGTATGTTAGTTAAAATGTTTCTAGAAGTTATGTGGGTGTGTGTGTATTAGTTTGGGCATTACTGTCTGCATAGGTCTATCAGAGACATAGCGGCGAGATTTGGGGTGAATTTCTGATTTCCCATCCATTGGTCAAGTTTATGCTTTTACTTAAATGGGTTTAGGAATGGACTGTGCTTCACATGGATGAGGACACTGCTCCAGAGCATGGAATCATTTAATTTTCGATGAAATGCAGTTTAATCAAATGATAGTAAACCTATATATATGTGTAGCATTGACAGGAAGTTTGGTTGACATCTGTTTAATCAACTGCATTTAGTTGAATATACAGATAGTCAACAGATATACTAGGAAGCAGACATTTCCATTTTTGATGTAGAGTGATTTACCTTCAGGATGTCTACATTCGTGTTAGTCAACCAAATGAAGGTAAAGGTAACGGTTAAATACCATAGTGGTCCAATATAAAGTAATCATTTGAACCTCATCTTGTCAAAAGCATTGACATTAAAACAAAAAAGCTTGCAAAATGAAAACATTTTTGATTGTATTACATCTTTCAACAAAGAGTGCATTCAATGACTTTCAGAAAACTTTACTGTGTCAAAGAAGTGATTATTTGACAAAGTGAACATAATTTATATGTATGTAGTGTATGGGATGGCATGATTACTCTCTAAAATGGGGAAAAATAAACTTAAGTGCTTCTCTTGTGTGAGGTAAGATTGTAATAATTGTTACACATCACCCTAAATGCTGTTATGACTGAGTCACAGGCTAGACACTGACAGTGCAGATGGCAAAAAAGTGTGGCAAAATGGAATTGGGCAGCGCAGTGGTGCAGCGGTTAACATTGCTGCCTCACAGCAAGAGGTTCTCCGGTTCGATTCTTGGCTGGGGTGCCTTCTGTGTGGAGTTTGCATGTTCTCCCTGTGTTTGCGTGGGTTTCCTCTGGGTACTCCGGTTTCCTCCCACATTCCAAAGACATGTATCTGGAACATTTCTCCCTGTGCCTTTGCTGAAAACGGGCTCTGTGGAACCTAGTCGGACTTTCCCAGTCAACAAATGTTAAATAAAAATAAAATAAATAAATTGTTTTAAATGTCGTCACCTTACTGAGTCCAGAAATGCTAAGACTGAATGGACGAAAAATTGGTCTCACATGTATGATGTCTGAGGTGGACATTTCTCAGAATATTCCCTTTTCTCTGAGGTATGGTGATCTTGGAGTTAATATATGTAAGTTTGTAGGGCATGAGGGGCTTGATCCCCCAGTCCCCTTGCAAAAAAGAAGTTAAAAGGAGAAGAGGAATGTTCAGTATTTGCTCTTCTGCATTTTTTGTGCTTTCTTTTTGGCGTGTCTGCACTCATTGTTAATAGTGTTGACATTTCTATAGGGAGCCTAGCAGAAGTTAAAACAGCTTCATTTCTGCCTGCTGTGTATACCTGCCAAATGTCTCTTGAGTTTGGTAAATCATGAAGATTAAAGTCAGACAAAAATGTCGCAATTACAGTTCATACATCTTACTGTTCAAAAAATGCATATGGATGCAAAACATGTTGTTTTACTAACTTTTTAAGTGAATCAGAGGAATATTTAAAAACTGCCCCTAATTTTATCATTTATCCCCCCTCAAAATTCTTAAGCAAATAAGGAGAGGGGGTGTGCTAATGTTCATTTGACAGCACTCGTTAAGAACTTCACTAACTTTCAAAGCTGATAAAGCACTTATTTGGCACTTTTTTCTTTAACTGGTAATACATGGAGCAAATAAAGCACAATGGGCCATAAAGAATTATGTAAAGATTATGTGTTCTCGACATGGAAGCCAAGGTTCACCTCTTGAGCTTCTGTCTTGAGGTGAATTTCTTGGCATCTGTGTCTTGATCACATAATAATCCTTCATATATTTTATATGTGTGTATATATATAATACCTTCAATATGCAGCTAAAGTACTAGCCTATCCCATTTCTATCCTAATTAACAGAGCACTCACTGAAGGTTACATTCCTTCTCTCTGGAAAATTTCTCACATTATCCCACTCCACAAAGGTGGTAACTCAACTGTACTCTCGAACTTTCGACCAATAGCCCTTCTTTCTCCTCTAGCCAAGATCATGGAAAAATGCATCCACCAAAAACTTCTTGACCACCTTCTCCAAAATAACCTACTTTCTGACTGTCAGCATGGTTTTAGACCTTTCCATAGTACCACCACTGCTCTCCTGTCCTTTACAGACTTATTAATCATCATCGTAATAATAACATGCTCTCCTCTGCACTCTTCTTAGACCTATCCAAAGCTTTTGATATGGTTAATCATCAAATACTTCTTAACATACTCAGATCTTTCTCACTTGACTCACAGGCATTACTATGGTTTAAGTCCTACTTACATAATAGACAGCAGGCTGTCCTATGGGACAATCAACTGTCCAAACATCTCCCTATTACCCTGGGTGTCCCTCAAGGCTCTATCCTCGGACCTCTACTTTTCTCTATATTCATAAATGACCTTAGTATAAATCTACCTCTGGCTACCTGCATACAATATGCAGACAACTCCACTTTAATTTGAAAAGCCCCAACTGCTTCTGAACTCCAATCCATCACCAAAACAGTATTTAACCTAGTGGAAAACTGGTTCCAACAACGATGCCTCTTCCTAAATGCCAAAAAAACAAACTATTGCTATTTACTCCAACTCTAAAATCCACCCCACTACATTTCACTATTACATCCAATAATGGTACAATTATAGCTCCTGACCCTACTACCAAACTCTTAGGTATAACAATCGACCACAGCCTTAACTTTGACTCACACATCAACTCCACTATTAAAACAGTAAACAGAAAACTTGGTTCCTTATATAGGATAAAACCTTTCCTTACCCCTGAAGCCAAAACTACCATTGCCCAGACCCATCTGATCTCTACTCTCCTCTATGCCTCCCCCATTTATACTAATCTTTCCAAAAGTAACCTTAATAAGCTAACCACTTCCTATAACAATATTGCCAGAGTTGCTACTGGCTCCCCATTTAGAACTCACCATTGTCAAAATCTCAAACAGCTAGGATGGCTAGAAATGCAAAATAAGCTAGAGTTTCAACAACTCACCATTACGCATAAGATTCTGTACCATCCTAGTAATACTCCTATTCTCAGTAGCCTCATCTCTCCCTACTCTAATCTTACTCCTCTTCGCTCAGCAAATAAACTAGTGGTCACCATCCAGAAATCCCACAACAGAGCAGGTGATTCTCTTTTCTCAAACTCTGTGGGGAAGACTTGGAATAGGCTTCCCAGCATACTTGCATCTCAGTCATCATTACCACTCTTCAAAAAGCAACTAAAAAGCTTCCTAAAAACACAATGGCTATGCCCTTGTACTAACCCTGACTGATACTCCCCAGTACAACAACACTGTATACCTTGCACCCAAAACCCATAGTGTGGAATGAGTAATCTTTCACTTAACCCCCCTTTTTTACTTTCCTACTCCCAGGGAAATATCACTGTATTTGATCTTTGTATACTCATTCGGCTATTAGCAAAACTCTACCATCTGTATACAGACGAACTATCTTTTTACTATGAGTATAACATTCTGTTTTAAATGCATATACACAAACTCTCTTGTGCATTAAGTTATACTTTAAGACTACCTGAATTCACTTTTTAAATCTGTGCCTTCATTCCTAACATACAGTATGTTGAATATCATACCCTTTACCATGTAAATAGTACTATATTGCTGTATTAAACTCTGTACTCACTAATGTCATACCCTTTACTATGTAAATAGGACTGTATTTCTGTGTTAGACTTTGTATCGATAGTACTGTACTGCTGTGCTAAACTATGTACTCTCTTTCTCTATAGCACTGTACTCCTGTCATAAACTCTGTACTCACTTCTCTCAATATTAAGTTCTTATTTGAAAATTCTTCGTTTTTTCTTTTATGCTGATCTGTATTATTTACTTAATGTGGAGCTTATCTCCCCGGGCCTCTACTGAAAATGGACATGTATAAAGTTGGACTAGCCCGGTTAACAAATGTAAAATAAATAAAATAAATAAATATATATATATATCCCCCCCCCCATCCATTGGTAACCCCTTTTTCCCATTTTTGCAAATGGATTCAGGGTGTCAATTAATCAGTAAAAGCATCTACAGTCAAGGTTTACACCAACAAGTTGCTGGCTCTGCCATGGTTGTTCTTTCATGCCGCTCACTTATGCACACACTCACAACTATGGCCAATTTAGAGTGTTCAGTCCACCTATTGCATGTCCTTGGAATATGGGAGAAAACTGGATCACCTGGAGGAAACCCACACAAACACAGAGACAACACGCAGTCTCTGCAAAGAAGGCAACCCAGCCAGGGAACCTCTTTATGTGAAGTGATAATTATATGTATATTTTTCGTGAGCAATCGATACTCTTAAATATAAGTATCTACAAATAGTTGTTGGAGAATAGGAAATCATTTCCCTAGTTCTTATTTTAAAGCAATATAGTATAGATCTGTTTCTGTGCTCCTCAACTCTACATTGAGGAGCAAAAGAAGTCCTAGTTCAAGCCTAAAACATAAAAAACCTTCTTTTGAAAGCTGTAGTGCAGGCATGTATTTTTGTATATGAACACCAGTCTAACACTACTGATTGATCAGTGCCTCCCAATCGAGCCTCCTAAGATCTTGCACCCAGGGTACCTGCCTCTTTCTCCCCACTATGTCTATACCTCTGTGTTTTATACTTATATATATATATATATATATATATATATATATATATATATATATATATATACACACACACACATATATATATATATATATATATATATATATATATATATATATATGAAACTCCTGAATTTGGTCAATACAACAAAATGTTGACAACTGCTTGATCGACCGCAGTTGGTCAATGTATGCAGATAGTCGACAAGTGTGCTAGTGGCGGAATATTCCCTTTCCATGGAGACTGTATGATTTCAGAGTTAGTATATATAATTAGCAGGGGGTGTGGGAGGCACAGCCCCCACATGTGGGTTCCACGGGGTCTTACCCCCTGAAAAAACAATGTTATTTTTATTTATATTTTTTTTGTTTGGATGGAAGAAGGATTTTCCTTGTACATGTGCAGCTGACTGTCAACATTTGTGTTATCAACCATTCATGAAAGACGTTCTTACTGTCGAAATTTTGATATAGCTATAGATATGCATAAACTCTCTCTCTCTCTCTCTCTCTCTATATATATATATATATATATATATATATATATATATATATTTATATTTATATACAGACAGAGAGTGAGAGAAAGAGTAAAGAGAGAGAGAGAGCGTGAGAAATGTTTTATATATATATATATATATATATATATATATAGTGAAAATGCAGTTGTTCAAAACTGCATATTGTTGAATCTTAGTTTGCCAAATCTGCTGTAGGTGTAATGCAGTCTCTTCTTCATTGTATGCCTTCACTTTAAACGTTATTGGTTTCAGGTTAGTAAAGATGGCAGCCAATGTGTGGTTATGTTCAGAGATTCAGGAAAGTTTGTAGTTTGTAAGGGTTTTGGGTAGAAATGTGGTTTGTTTTAATTTTTTACCGATAAGAACAAACCAGATACTGCGGCACCAAGGGTCTGTTGTAGTAAAAATATATACCAAGCTGAAGAAGAAAACTCAACAGACCACCAGGCTAAAAAGCATAAAACTTTTAATCCAAAAATCCAGAGAAATTTTGTTAGCTCTTTCAGGTAAAAACCCTTTGTCAGACAATAACAGGCTGATACAGAGGCAGTATTTAAAATGCATACAACCAATCACATTTATTGATCAATTTAACAATTAACAATAAGGTCTGTGTCTGTTAAGAACAGGCTTTAAAGGCACAACACCATTAAGCCCTGCGTTTCTATCAGCACCCCGGTTAATAATCCATAACATTGGGCTAGTCTTCACTAGTTGCAGCACCGTAATTAAAATAGTGCCCTTGGTATTTATGAATATGTTGGAACAAAGCACTATGTGTGTGTCATGCAATCATATGGCTGATAGATGTCTGAATGTGCTAAGCTGGGAATAGAAGCAGCAGGAACTGTTCCTGATATGTAGGCCTGGAGATGCAACTCCATCAGCCCCCTTGTTAATCTGGCTCTGACTTATTCAGCAATTCTTGGCTCATCAGATCCCACAGTGGAGAAGAGAGGACTTGCCCCCTGTAACACCTATGGTGTTCTTGGAAGAGAGTTTTACTGGGTCAGATCTAAATGAATAATTTGCTATGTTTTGTATGCTAACAGTCTGCAGCTTGATAAAGCAGTTTATAATCACATATGTTGTAAACCACCCATATATACAGATATACTGAGGAAGAGGAAGTGCTCTCCAACTGAAAAGGGTGAAAGGGATGTATTTAAGAAAATAGCCCTTTCAACCATTTGTGATTAACACAATCCATAATATATAGTCCAGTATTATGTACAACTGTATGATGTCAAAGTATCCCTTAATGACATTCAGAAAGGCTAAGACTACAAATACCAGGTGCATGCCTCTCAACCTCTTAGCACAAGAAAACTGGACAAAGCCTAATATAATGGGGGGGGGGCAAAATAGGGACAGATTTTAAATATTGCTCTTATAAACTTACAAAGTTTGTAGAATAGTAGGATCTGTGATAGCATGCATTTTTTTGAGGATATGAAGTCTGAAACTCACATTTATGTTATTATTAAGTGACTTTAATTTTTGCCATGAAACCACAAATTTTATGAGGAACAGGCCAAAATTATGAGCCAAAAATCAGGACAGTCTGCAAAAATCTGGACAGTTGAGAGGCATGACCAAGTGCTACACCATGTTTGACAAATGCCATTATTTCACAGCTTAATCGTCTTAAATAATGCATTACCCCTTTTTCTGTTTAGCAGTTAATTCTTGCTAACATCATGAAAAGCCCTGAC
Source organism: Protopterus annectens (assembly GCF_019279795.1). Classification (NCBI taxonomy): domain Eukaryota; kingdom Metazoa; phylum Chordata; order Ceratodontiformes; family Protopteridae; genus Protopterus; species Protopterus annectens. The sequence goes on from NC_056733.1 coordinate 765,874,151, forward strand.
AATAATGCAATGCAGTTCAAAACACAACAAAAAAGGAAAGAAAGAGGCTTAAAACTTACAGTAAAGAAGAGAAGAAATGTGAAGTATACTGGCCTTAAAGCCAAATTCTAAAGAAAAACATTACACTAAAACTATCCGGTAATGTAAGGCATCTTGTGAAGTATATGCAGAAACCCATGAAGTAATTTCACTGAGTGGCAATGCAGCTATAATTCGCGTTTCTACATCAGGGCCAACATTTTGTAATGTGGCAATTTACTGCACCAGTTCTCTGATAAAAAAATGCAATCTGTTATGCAGGGTAAAGTAGGGTTGCACGTATTTCAGTTTTTGGTAAACATCAAATGAATATTTTCCAAGATATGTAATTTATCATGGCACATGGCAATATATCTTTCAGCTAGTGTGCATAGAAAAAAATGCTCTTACATTTATCAGATAACAGAATTGCATTAAATGTGAACATTTTGTGGAGAGGCATCTTTATTTATTTATTTTATTTGATATTTGTTTACCAGGAAAGTCCGACTGGGTACAAGCCCATTTTCAGCAGAAGCCTGAGGAGAAAAGCTCCACAGTACAATTTAAATAGAATTACAAATCAACATTGGTTACAAAGACTAAGACAATCACACAGGAGTACAATTTGTGGATACAATAAAAGAAGAAAATATGCAAATATAAAGCAAGTAATAAAGCTGAACATACATTATATAGAAGATAGAAGAGAGTTCCTAATATGTATGTTGCATAATAATGCATGAAAAATATATTACAGAATAAGTAATGTCATAAATACATCTGTGGAACATCTGAGTAGATATGATGAAAAAACTATGTGAAAATCAGGTTTGCAGGTATGAGTTTTTTTTCTCTATCATGATTTCACAAGTCTGTGTTTGCATTCTAGGACAGGCACTTGACCGGAGAGAGTAATTATGCAACCATAGCCAACTCTCTCAGCTTGAGGAGTGAGCAAAGGATTTCCCTGACACTGGATTATCCTGGTTAGAGACTGTTGGCTAGTTTCTGGAAAAAAAAGGAAGTTAGATTGCAGTAGGTACATGAGTGGCATCTCAACTGGCAGGGGATACATGAGCTGTGCACTGGCATATAATTTGCATCATATAATACAGGCCTCAGAGGGAGATTAAGCATTAGGCAAATAAATAAATGAATACTAGTATGAAAGCTATAATGTCTCTCTGTATAGTGAAAGTAGTCAGATGCATTGTAGATAATAGGCACAAAACCACACCAAAAACTGTATGGAGAAGCATTGATGGGTTCAGCATTGTAATGAACTTATCAAAGTAAAAACAATGCAATAAATAAATAAATAAATAAATAAAGTTCTGTGATGAAAACATGGTGAACAGGTTTAGTATATAGAGGGTTATGATGGCCGTTGGTTTTATTACTGAATTATTAACTTTTCTTTTCATGTGCTTTTTATTTGGCATCATTCTGAATATAATTAATTGTATGAGCTGCTAATAAGGTGCATCATGATAGCTCTGAGGTTGATTCCTTCAGTCTGTATTCACATTTGAGCACATAACTTAACAGGCATATACTGTGTATACCAGAGAATAATCAGGCATATACTATATAATGGCACAACCAGTCATATGCCATGTATATCATGGAATATCCAGGCATACACTACGTATGCAATGTCATAACCAGGCATATGTTGTGTATAACAAGAAATAGTCAGGGATATACTGTGTATGCCATTGCATAGCTATGCATTTGTTACGTATACAATGGCATAGCCAGGTATATGCTATGTATACCAGAGAATAGGCACACATATACTATGCATGCCATGGCATAGCCAGGCTTATACTATGTTTACAGTGGAATAATCAGGCATATGCTATGTATACCAGGGAATAGCCAGGCATATACTTGGTATACTATGGCATAGACAGATGTATACTATGTATATAATGGCATAACCAGATATATACTATATATACCGTGGGATAGGCAGGCATACACTATGTATACCACTGCATAGTCAGGCATATACTATGTATGCCAGGGAATAGTCAGGCATATACTATGTATGCTAGGGAATAACTAGGCATATACGATGATGTCATGGGATAGCCAGGCATATACTATGTATGCCGTGGCATAGACAGGTGCATATGATGCATATAATGGCATAACCAGACATTGGATGGGAGACCACATATTCGTCCCTGGAGTGGAACCCATGTCCCTCATGGACAAGGGTAGCCAATGTTGATCACAGGCCTGCTCTGTTTATAAATTTGTTCTGTGAACTACCCAAAAAAGAACAAATGAGGATACTTGGGATTAACATGGCTTATAAAGGCTCTAGGGCAGCTAGACTAGTAACCTCCTATGAGTCTGTGAACCTATGACCCTATATGCTATATATGCCAGGTAGTAGTCAGACATATACTATACATGCAGTGGTATAGCCAGGCATATACTATATATTTAATGGGGACTAGCCAGGTATGTGTGCCAGGCATGTACTATATATGCCATTACATATCCAGGCATATAGTATATATACCAGGGAATATCCAGGTGTTTACTGTCTGTGCCATTGCTATGTATGCCAGGGACTAGCCAGGGATATATTACATATGACATGGCATAGCTAGTCATGCACTATGTCTCCCATAGAATACATTTTTAAATATAATTTCTTTTGTGTAATGAGGTTTATTTTTTTAAACAAGAAACATCTTTATTGAATTAGCACTTACGACATTGGCAATCATACATTTATGTATCTATATTTTATACCTTAAATCCAGAATGAAAGTTCCTGTTATAGTTTTTATCAAGGTTTGTTTTTAAATGGCTTTTTATTATAATGACTGGTTGCATAAATGGGTTACACTTTAATGAGACAAAGTCTAGAAGCTGTTGTACAACTTGATACACAATTTTCCTCAAAAATAATGTTTATATGCTTAAGAGTGGTAGAAACTATCAACATGTGGTTACACCAGTCAAGCATTTTGAAGATCAGTAGATGGTAAGCTTCACAAACGAACCTGTGAGCCTGTCCCAACAAATACCTCTGTTAAGTGTACAAAATGGAAGTGTTGCAGCTGATGACATACTGAGAAACCTCGCAGCGGTACATGGATGGCACTGCATGGTTCTGTTATGCACACTGGCTATGCTTAGAGTTATTCATTAGGTGTCCAATGAAAACAAAAAGATCATCTGCAGAAGTAGATGGTTTAAAAGGCAAGGCTTACAGTCCAGTAAAGTCGCTAATGCAGTATGAAGGAAAAATGTTCGCTGCTATCCCACTGTATTAAATGATATCAAAAGTAGTATGTGGTCCTACAAAATGTTAAACTTAGCTTAATTCTTCAGTTCTGTTATTAGATCTAGACAGATTGCTTTCTCCTTCCCTTCTAAAGAGGTGTGATATTCTCATGCTAGGGCTGCAAGACTTCTATAGATTTTATAGGCCGAAATGTTGCCTAACAACATACACGGGCATGAAGGGAATGGATCTTCTCACTTCCTCATCCTAGTCTTACTCTCTGCATTATGTTTGTCTTTTGCTTAACCGAATGTACTTCAGGGCAGAAGAAATCAGGAAAGGTTTGTATCTAACAATAAGAAAACCAGAACTATTATGAAGAGCAATGATGGTGTCTGTGCATCCATCATCTGCAATCCATAGCAAATTGTCCAAATAACTCAGAAAATGCCTCAACAGCTTTAAATAACCAAACTGACACATGACTGTCAACATACTAAGTATTTTTAAGACTTTGTACCCAAAATAACTGATTGCTTGATAAAATCTGAGCTAGTAACTTATGTTGCTGATTTTGTCTGTTTTCCTGTGGAGCAAGAATGTTTACCTGATACTTCATACAGAGGCAGGAATCAGTTGTAGCTGGTTTTGAACAATAACAGAGGATGATCAAGAAAACCACCCACTCCTATGCATCAGTGTATAGTGTGTCTCTGGGTGTCACATGATATGGATGCTCCTCTATGGATGAAGACTTGTCATGGAAAGATTAAAACCAGGATCATTTTTGTTCAAAGCAAGTATTTCATATCCAGCGGAAGACTGCCTCCATTTAAAGGAAAGACTGCATTTTTTGAGGATTTTTACAATGGGGTGACACGTTAGAACTATAATTGAGATTTATATTTAAAAAAAATATTTGCTATGAAAGCAATTTGTCATTGTATGAATCGGTATCACATTTGCCTTTAAAGCTATAGGGTTAGAAGTCTGTGGGTTCTATTCCCACACCTGTCTACTGAATCCATTTTCCAATCCTGGCAGTGCAAAACATGTCTGAAAGCCTGCGTATGCCTCCTTCTGATGAAACTTTAAACTGTATTCCCATCTGCCTGACTTAGTAGTAGCTCAGATCGATATAAAAGAGACTTGATAGTTTAGTGTATAATTCTTACTTTGAGTGTAAGGTGTCCTGGATTCATATAATAGGCAAGCAGCAAATTTCCAAAATGGGTAGTGACTCAGTAGATGGCCCAACCACCTGTAATGTTAGAAGGTCAGAAGGTTCTGGGTCCTATTCCCATACCAGCTGTTTGGACTTTTTTTTTCAATACTAACACTACAGTGCAGTATGAGAGGAATGCCTCACTACCAATACTGTCATTCTTTAGATGAGACATTAAACTCAAATCTGAAAGGTTACACAAAAGATTAAGGCTATGAACTCATCCGCCATATCCCTACTGTGTGACTGTGAGGAAATCACTTAACTCGGCAGTGCTCTGTGACGATTTGTTAATGGGTTAGACTCCTCAGTAGCCTTCCAGACCGCATGCATAATAACTGCCTATGAACCTAAACAATAAAATAAGCAGCAATTAAAACTGCACATTCTGTAGTTTCCTACATTAAGCTATCTGCATTGAGAAACAGCATATCTTTTCACAGTGACCCCTGCTGCTGGTAATTTTGAGGCTACAGTAGACTGAAGTATGTGAATTGCTGATTATCGTGGCATCTCCTGTCTTCAGTGTTACGTTGGTCTGACATCACCTCACAGTTGTCAGCCAGCAGAAAGCCAACAAACCAGACTGTAGTCTAACAGAGAGTAATTGTGATGGGGTGTAGTGAAAAGGAAAGGGAGAAAATCTTTATATTTTCTGAGGGTAAGTGAGGTCTGGGGAGATTTTATTTTAGTTTAATGGGGGCTTCTAGATGTGTACTTCAGAACAGCAAATGTATTTATGCATTCTATACCAGTTGTTTCCTGACAGTGTAGCAGCTGCTGAGGGTTTTGTAACATCTGTCATTAAGTAGTCCTGTCTGGCATTCTTTCCCATTAATATCAGTTAGCATTCTAATAGCATTGGCTCTTAATCCATATAGTGTTTACAGAAATATCTGCTGCAAGCTGCAAAGCTGAAACACTCTGAAATCCAACCCTTCTGTTTCCAAAACCAGTGCCCTTGCAGCAACAGCCCTGCTTCAACTAACTACATGAGCAAGGGCAGTTAAATTGAGATCCAACCCACATAAACCCTTCTGGACTCTGTATGCTGTTAGTTGGAACATTGCCATTTCTGTCTGGCTAAACAACCACAGTGCAATGATGCATTACCTAGCTGTCACAAGAGATATCTGCATTATAATTTGCAAAAATAAAAGGTCCAAACATGGTCTAGGTTTTTCAACACCAGCAGTAGTGAAACAGCTGTGGTCATACCCCAGTGAATAAAAAGGGAATTCAAAATAATTTAAACCATATGGCATTTGTTAAGCACTGGTATCCCAGGGGTGGCAGGCCTGGGAAATTTGTTGTGCAGAGTGACAACAATCATTACTTCAGTTATATTTGAGACAGAAATTTCTTTCCCACTTTTCTCTCCTGAAGGCCATACTTGAAGAGGTACATGACAATATAGTACACGGGACACAGACATATTCAATCAGCCATACTGGTGAGACTAAGGAATGAAGGTGAAATTGTATAAGCAAGTGTGTGTGTGTGTGTGTGTGTGTGTGTGTGTGTGTGTGTGTGTGTGTGTGTGTGTGTGTGTGTGTGTGTGTGTGTGTGTGTGTGTATCGGTGTGACCATGTAATGTGCTATAACTCAAGAGTTTTAGTAATTTTATATTCATGTAAGCTTGACACATACACAAAGGCTGCCAGCAGAAACTTGTTCAGTTTTACTGTATGTTATGACCAAAGTGTACTGGTGCTGTTGGTGAGTTTTTAAATTAAAACATGCAGGGGTACAGTTTGGAATTGTCTACTGTACCACTTCATGCAAATAAGATTGTCATCAGAGGAGGCAATTCCATGGGAATGTGTGTAGGAGAATGTAGTAGATAGGTTGAGAACAGCACATTCTAAACATACAGGGAATGTTTTATTTAATGGGAAAGCATAACAGGTGGGATGATGCTAATGATTTGCAAAGTAAACATGACACTCACATCTTATATGCCTGCTGTGCAACTTTAAAAGTAACAATATGCAGCAGTATTCCTGCAATGCATTTCTGTAATCATCAGTCATTTTACAAGTTTAAATAGGGAAGCACTTGCAAGAGAGACTTTCCCTATTTTTACAATGATTGGAGCAATGTTTCCTTTTGCCTTCTAAAGATGTCACGTATGTATGCACAAATACTGAGCACAACAACAAAGTTCACACCATGTACATTAGCAGAATACATTTCAAACAAAAATAACTTACCTCCGCTTGACCTCAGTCCTTTTAATTATTTATTTAAATGTACGTATGATAAAATAAAAAGTCTCCCATTCAGATTCATCGATAAAAGGTATTCTAGGCAGAGTACTGAGAGATATGAAATGTAGAAAGAGAATTGTCTACCTGTCCACACATGATCGGTACATCATTACTGCAATGACATGCTAAGCTACTGCATAGGCTTTGTTAGCACAAGTCACAGCTTTTCTGAACTAACTTAAGTACATTACTCAATCCTGCAGATAATACCTTATTTGCATCTGATATGTGCTTCATACTGTGAATAATGTTGTAAAAGGGTGCACTTCTGCCACATTTTTAGACATTTATTGGATTTTATGTCAACAGCATTACATATCTGCTGTGCTACAGCAGTGCTTTATGGATGATATACCTATCAACTGTCCAGATTTTGCCTCATAGTTTTGATATGTTCCTCATAAAATTTATGGTTTTCTGGCAAATCCCTGAAGACTGAAGTCACTAAATAATGACATACATTTGAGTTTCAGACTTTGTATCCTTCTGGAAATGCATGCTAACACAAAACATGCCATTCTAGTTACTTTCTAAATTTATAGCAGTAATATTTAAAATGTGTCCCTATTTTTGGGCCTTGATCCCCCCATTATTTTAAGCTTTGTCCATATTTCTTGCACTAAGAGATTGAGAGATATGGACATGATAGCAAATGAAGTGTGTGAATTGATGACAAAAATATAATTTTTTTTAGATGGAATGATGTTGAGAAACAAATGTGTCAATTAAAAAAAATATGCATAAGCCAGAAATTAATTCAAGGGTGTGGGGTATATTGGTACATAGGAAATTCAGATAGTACTCAGGGATAGTGTACAGGCCGCGGTGGTATGGCGGTAGAGTTGTTACTTCACAGCCAGAGGTTCTCCCATTCGATTCTCGGCTTGGCTTGGGAGTGCCTTCTGTGTGGAGTTTGCATATCCTCCCCGCGGTTAGGTAGCATTCGAAAGACATGCGCGTGTAAATGGGCATGCCTTCGTTGAAGGTTGGGCATTGAGCTTGCACCTCGGCGTTTCGTAAAAAAAACTACTGCCAATCATTAGCAGACCAGAGTTCCACTGTGGCGACCCCTTACCGGGAAAAAGCCGAAAGACAAACAACAACTCAGGGATATTGTACAGTATAGGTATTTAAATGGGAGATGCAACATCAGTAAGTAATTATATTTAACTGTATTCTCATTTTGGCATATGTAAAGATCTGTAAAAGATGATTGCAGCCTGATACAATCCTTGAAAATGTAACTAAACATACTGTATAGAACATCTTATGCTGACATGAGCAAGGATGATTTCAAGGAAAGACTACAGCTGTATGTCGATAGCTTGTTTTTGAACATTTCATGCTGAACACTGAGGGCTATGTGACAAGAACCATGGATTCCATCTGCCTAGTAAGAGTCATGTGATAAGGAAAGTAAAGACCACATGAAAAAGATAATATAAAATGATATCCTGAATTATGACACTGTGTTGTGGAAATTATTGGGTAAATCCTAAGCTTATGATCTGTGCTGTTGGGTAGGCTGTGATTTGGAATAGAGTATAAATTCCTGCTTATTTGAGTGCATCACCATATCTCTTTAAGTCTACATACTAATAATAGCTATGCACAATTGTCATATGAATGAAAATTGTGTGTGTGTATTGTCTACCAGTATCAATGAGTCATATGTTCTTACAGGGATAAAGTTTTAATAGACTTCAATGACAGATTGGAAGTAAGTGGCTGATTCTGAGTGGGAGGGAAGGATGCATGTGATACAAAAGAGAAAATGTAAGAGCTTGTAAGTCAGAGAGGAAGAATCAGACCAGGAAGAGCGCAGAAGTGCAAGCTAAAATTACTAAGGTGGTAGTACATGCAAGCTTAATACGTACTAAAACTATCCCCAGAATTCAGCAAGCTCTGCATGGTGTGCAAGAATAGTGCAGGAGCTGCTGGAGGGAATATGGCCACCGAGAGATCCAGGAACAAGCTCCTGGGACATGCATGAGCGCTCCTGCACTATTCCTGCGTGTACACAGCTCCTGTATACAAATTACCCCATTTGCAGGTGAAAACCATGCAAATGAGGTGAATTTGCAATACAGGAAGCTGGCAGCTGGCCGTGCAGGACTAGTGTAATCTGCAGAAATGTACTCGGTTAGTAACCAAGTACATTTCTGCAAACTACAAAACGGAGCCATGACAACTTCAAATAAAGGGTGTATATAATGTGTAAAGCATGCCAATGGCCAAATATATGGCCACTGGCATGGAAAACAGTTGCAAAAAATAAAAAAAAATAACTTTTATTTTTTTTGGCTGAATTTGGCTGTTTAAGAGTAGGGCAGTGGCGCACAAATGGGATCGGCCCAAAAAAAAAAAAAAAAACTTGAAATAAGCATTCTATCCAAAATCACAATTTTGCCTTTATACTCAATGGCAGGCAGAAGACAACATGGCCAGTGAATAGTGGTTGCTAAGGGGGAAGGCTCAGTGTCAGACTTGTAACTAGGCATAGTTTCATAGTTTCATAGTATAGTACTAGGCTATCTGCTCTTGGGCATTTGTAAGCCTAGCCATAGTGATGTGGCTTTGCCACCCCATGAAGTGGTACAAAAAATGTACAGAATAAATTTAGAATACTGTGCCTCTGTCTAGTAGTGACACAATGAAGGTCCCCTTATATAATAGAATTAGTTTACTGTGCCCCTGTCTAGCAGTGACACAGATGTGACCCCTGGGGTAAATTTACGATCTCCCATCCACTCATCAAGATTTCTCTTGAAGAGAGTCAGTGAGGGGCTCTGCCTAATATGAACTGGGATCTTGTTCCAAAGCATGGGAAGCCTCTGGGTTATGAATCTATCCCTCCAGCATGTCCTATTCATACTTGTGCCGAGGTTTAAGTCTTTAGCTCTCGTGGTCCTGATGGATTTGGATTTTTTGAGGTGGAGCATGTCCATCCGATCCTGATTGGACATGGCCTTGTACGTCAGGCAGAGATCACCTCTGAGCAGCCGGTATGCTACTGAATAGAGCTGAAGTTTCTTTAGTCTGGCAGAATAAGACATATGTTGGAGACCCTTGATCCTCTTGGTGAGGTACTTTTGTGGTCTCTCCAGCTGTTGCAAATGCCGGGTGAGGTACATACCAAATGGGGCATTGTACTCAATCATGGGTCTGATGAGGGAGGAGTATAGGGGTACAATGACGTTCTTGGATCTGGATGTGAATCCCTTCATGATAAGGTGTGCAAGGTAGAATATCAAATGAGAGGTCGCTGCCAACTTGGGTCCCTAGGTCTCTGATTACTTTTTCCGTACTCAGTGGGTTGCTGTCTATGTGATAATTTGTGGGTACTTTGTTTTTCCCAAAGGGGATGAATATACATTTTTTGGCATTTAGTTTAAGGCCGTGACTCCGGCACCAGTTGTCCGTTTCTGTGAGGCCTTTTTGTAGGATGTATGTGTCCGCTGGTGTATCGACTATGGCGCCTAGTTTGCAGTCATCTGCGAACTTTGTCAGCTACAGCCCTCCCATGTTTGCTTTAACATCTGAGAAATAAATGCCGAACAAGGGGGTCCCAGGACCGATCCCTGTGGGACACCACTTGTGACTGGCTTTGAGTCTGACATTGCTCCAGCGATTTTAACTTTATGGGTTCTGTCCTTTAGCCAGTTTGCAACCCATCTAGTGACATAAGGGTTTACGTTTAAGCTGTTGAGCTTATCTATGATGTCTGAGTGGGGTATTGTGTCAAAGGCCTTAGCCAAGTCCAGGTAGGCTGTATGGACTGCTTTGCCCTCATCAATGGCTCTAGTGACTATTTCAAAAAAGTCAACCAGGTTCAAGAGGCAGGATCTGCCCTTTACAAAGCCGAACTGGGTGGGGTCAAGTGTCTGTAGGTCCCCTATGTCTCTGTTTATGAGTTCCATAATGATTCTTTCCATAGCTTTGCAGACCAGGCTGGTTAAGCTTATGGGGCGGTAGTTTCCAGGGTCTGTAGAGGCACCCCCTTTGTGGAGTGGGACCACTGTTGCTGTACGCCAGTGTTCAGGTACATTTCCTGAAATAAGGCTAAGGTTAAATAGCATTTTTATGTGTGGGTTTAGCTCCTCTTGGAGTTCACGTAACACGCAACCCGGGATACCGTCAGGTCCCATTGATCCTGTGTTTTTAGCTTTGTTTAGGGCGGTTCTCACTTGGACATCTGAGATGACAGGGGGATTACATTCAGCTGGGATAAGTATTTCTTCTTTTGGGGGTGAGGGAGGGGAGAAATTTGCACTGAACCTGTCATCCAGAATGTTGGCAATATCTGTGGGTTCAGTGTATTTTTTGTTGTTGTGAACCAACTCTGAGCATATCTGGGGGTTTCCGCCCAGGTTTCTAACATAGCTGAAGAAGGCTTTGTGGTTATCTTTAGTGTCCTTAGCGATTTTTCTCTCAAAGTTGGCCTTGGATGTTTTTATGAGAGAACGTAGTTTTCTGCTAATGTTGATCAAAGATGTCTTCCCTTCATGGGATTTTGCTCTGACGTGCAGTAGCATTAGCAGGCAATCCTATGCAAATGAGGTTAATGATACTGAATCCCAGATTCCCCCTCATGGCTAGCCTGCACCCGACCGTGTAGGTGCAGGAAGACCATGGTGCAAACCTAAGAGCTAGCTGATATCATAGAGGGGTGTGTCAGGCATACTGTAAGCTTACTGGAGCCCTGTGGCTCGGGTTTGCCTTAACTTAGCAGAGCTAAGCAAGGGGGTGTCTGAAGCTGCCAAGCGCTCTTTACATTGCCTAAGTGGGTGTGCGCGCCATGCACCATTTTTAAAGGGAAAAAAAGTAAACCAGGAAATAACAGCTCCGTGCACATCGGAGCACTGTATTTGCGAGGCGTGCTCCTGGGCTTAAACAGAAGGAAATGGGAAGGGAAAACAGCAGTTTGAACGTAATCAAGGAGAACTAGCATAACTGGCAGGTGAAATGTATCAGAATACTAGCCACAGGTACCTTCCAAAGGCCAACTGGGGATATCATGGGGATCTCACAGGCATCAGCATCCAGGGCACTCCAGCATTTCCTGGATGTCATGTCAGCACATGCCGTTGAGCACATATATTTCCACCAACAGTCATGAGGGGTTGACCAGCAATATGAGTCTCTTCCACAAATAGCAGAATACCCTGAGGTAGTGAGTGCTATAGACTGCATGCACATATGCAGCAAAGCACCACCTGGTGAGCAGGGTAGGGTCTACATCAACCGCAAGAGCTTCCCTCCATCAACTGCCAGGTCATGCGTGATACCCAGGGTATTATAATGAATATGTGTGCTGGCTGCCCTGGAAGCTATCACGACTCCCACATCTGGCATATGATGCAGCTGTACCAGAGACTTGCTAATGGGAGCATCCCTTATGGCCACCTAGTGGGGGAGGCTGGTTACATACTGGTGCCGTGGCTGATGACACCCATCAGAAATGCACACACACCCAAACAAAAACTCCATAATGAGGCACATGCACAGACTAGAATCTTAATAGAGTGTGTGTTTGGGATGCTCAAGTCACGGTTCCAGTGCCTGGACATATCCAGTGGATCCTTGCAGTACTCACCAGCTACATGTACCCAAATTGTCATTGTATGTGCCATGCTACAGAGTATGATCCTGTGGAAACAGCTACAGCAGGAACAGCATGGGGCAGGGCCACACAGCCCCCCACCATTGCCAAAACCTGCACAGGCACAGAGTGACTCAGAGGAGGAACAACCTGAGCCTGCCCCAGTAGGCAGTAGGAGGCATGTCCAGTATGCCCAGGCTGTGGCAAAGAAGCAACGCATAGCACATACACTGACACGGTAGGAACCCAGGGAATGATACCTCTCTCTGACTCGCACATACAGTAAAAGGGATGCCAAACATGACACTACCTGTGCTTAACCATGTATAGGGAGTGTACTATGTGCATCCAACATAGTCAGCCCTCCAGCACCATCCTCAATACTGGCACAGCCACAAAGTAAGTCACTCTCCCTATCAATTGCCGAATGGAATAATATGTTTTGCTACTTGTACCTATGGTATGGATGTGAGCATGCAAGGGAATAGGGTGGCTGAATGGGATACCAGCAGATAGCAGACACCTATAGTGGCAGCATGAACTCTGTAACAAATACTGGTGTCACAATAGTCACCAGTACTAGACAAGGTGACAAAACTTACTGCAGGAAATGTGGTGGGCCACATGTGTGTCCATAGGACACACACATGCCAGTCAGGGAGGCTCACATACCCAACAACAGTCTCAGCCAGCAGGACAGGCATAGACAAACACAAACAAAGGCTGTGCTAAGGCCTCTGATTGATGGACATGGAGAACATCCCCCTCCAGACCTACGCAGACAGACTACAACAGGTCAGGCAGTGGGATGTTAGTTCTGAAGGGTACGAAGTCTGAAACTGTAATGTAGGTCAATCAAACCTAAGACCTGTAGTACACTGATATGCCTCTAGTCAGCATGATAGGCCAGATTACAGAATGAAATGGAGTACCTGAAATACCAGTACAATCATAGCAAATTTGTACAAGTGTCAGGTGTGCCCCCCCAATCCTATGTAGAAATGTAGTAACATGTATGTGTAAATATAATAACAGTGGAGCACAGATTACCTGAGCCAGCCAAAGTAGCAGGACAGATTGTAGCATGTGTACAATATGCAGGGCTGGGTGTGTTAGGTTGGTGTGTGTTGTATATTGTGTGAGAGTGGTCAATATGTAGGTATGGTGAGGTTTGTCCTGGTGGCCATTGGCCAGTACTGCCAATGACAGGGCCAAGTTCTCACAACTGCAGTGCCAAAAGCAGTGCATCCCAGCAGTAACCATAGTAAATGTTTGGAAGTAATATCTGTCACCATCTGAAAGATGGACATGGCATGAATGTGGGCCCGGACATATAAGCAGTATACAGGTGGAAGTACCCCAGACAGACAGTGTATAATATGTTCCTGTCAAATGGACACACCTTTAGAATTGTACATACAGGTTAGCAGCACAGTAGTTGGGTTTGTAGTATGGCCAAACACTGGCAGACCACAAAGGTCACAGGTGTGAAGTATTGAGAAACTACTGATGTCCCTGCACAAGCCAGCATAAATGGAATGCCCCATACATATCTGTGAGTCAGATGCAAGTAGTGTCCATAGCACACATGCACCCAGCTCACCCAACCATCACCCACAAGTACCTCTCTGGTCTTATCCCTGCTGTTGGGAATGAGTACAATATGCCCCCCACCTCTGTATGGAAATAGCCAAAGAATGCAGCATGCAGAAGAGGTGTCCCATGCAAGTGTGTTCCTAGCTGTAAGAAGCACCTTGCCAGCATCCACACCACTGGATCAGTAATGACAGAAAGTATTGGCATTAACACCTTGCACACCTACCCAGTCACCCCAGGGGAATATAGTGTCTTGCAGTCTCGGACTGTAGGAGTGACACAATGCAACGGCCTGCTACAGTTGGCCTGCATCACTACCAAATGCCCTACAGTCCTCTGCCAAAGGCCTGTGTCTCACCTGTACTGCCAATGTATGTTATGTCATGGACTCCCAAATAACAACATAACATAGTCCACAGAACCCAAATGCAAGGCCATGTGGACAAATCCCAGTAACATGTCAACCATGTCCTACTGCATGAACTGTGGACCAACACCAAATTACTCCTGGGATGAGATGATAACTATAGGGAACTTATCAGATAATGTTTGCATAATGTTTGGAAGAGGATAGAATAGTAGAGGGGGGGTAGGAGCATGGACGGCATGGAGTGTGTGAAGTCTGAAATCCAGCCGTGTGTACATACTATCCCTGCCTGCAAACACAGGAATGGGTGGCTACAAACCTGCTCATAAACTACAATGTGAAGGGGTAATGTCCAGAATTATGACCCCTGCCTCTGGGTAACCTGTGAGAATCTGTACAGCTGTGAGGTTTGGCCACAGCAGGATATGACCATACTGTCACGTTGATGGCTGTACAAGCATGAGATCCTCAGCCGCCACTGTACCAAGGTGCTGAACTATTTGCACAGATCCATCAGCACGTGTCTGCAGCTTCCCTTCCAGAATGGCATGATTCTGCAAGAATATGTAGGCTGCAGACCACAATACTGGACACAGCTGCATTCACCCTGTGTTCCCCAGGACATTACTGCAGGCAAATATGTATACCTGACAGTACTTTATTGACATAAAATATCACAGTGTAAAACAGTACATATGTCAGAATATCTCTGCTAACACCAAGACCATGTAGCAGAAGCAGCACAGACACAATTACCTACAGTACCCCACTATCCTTTTCCCATTTTGACCCCATATTGTCAACCAATCTACAGATATCCTGCAGAAACAGGTTGCTAGCTGTAGGTGTAAAACACAAAAGCCTGCACTGGAGTACAACCTACCCGGAAGGGATTCACACATTCAATACAGAAGGTCATACTGGGCATGCTCCCACACTTACAGAAATGAAGCCCAGGTCTGGCAACAACAGTGGGCTATATATATCTGATAGTCACAGATGTTTGTGCACATACTCCTCAGTACACACCAGTCATGTTTTGCACACACATTGGATAAGAATACACACATATATCCAAGGACAACACACCATAATAGGCCAAAATTACACATATATAGATGTGTGGAAGAGAGTGACAGACAGTGACAAAGAGCCTCCAATCATGAAGCGTGTCCCACCCAGCACATATTCAATTAGCTAAAACCACATGATGTGCAAATGTCAATTACTGTAGACATTTGCCTCTGGTATACCTCAGCACTATAGTGTCTGTTGTGCTTGTGATAACTGCGTAACATGACTGTACAAGTCAGTAGCAGTTATATACACGTACCTGAGAAATATAAACCTGTGTGTGCCTGAGTGTTGTGTGTCTGCTTCCAGTTGAATGGGTTATGGCCCATGCACACACACTGCACTCCCCATTGCCCTACTATGGTAAGCCTGCTGATTTCTTCACCTTGAAATACACCTCTGGGGAAGGCATAGCCCTATAAGCTCCATGGCATGTGCTATAACTGTATAATGCTATAGTGTTATGTACTAGTTAGGTAGGAGTTCTATTCCCAGACATGGCAACTGTAGAACTTTGTGTGTGTATCTGTGTAGGGGTCAATGCTTTTGAGACCATTCACACTCACTACAATTTCAAATGCCCTACTTTGGCAGGACTGCTGATGTCATTCACTTTGAAATACACCTTTGGGGAAGAAGTAGCTCAGTAAGCTCGGTGGCGTATCCTATAACTGTGTAATACTATAGTGTGATGTACTAGTTAGGTAGGAGTTCTAATCCCAAACATAGCAACTGTGTGTGTGTGTGCGTGTGTGTGTGCGTGGGTGTGTGTGTGTGTGTGTGTGTGTGTGTGTGTGTGTGTGTGTGTGTGTGTGTGTGTGAGAGTATGTGTGTTTGGTTGTGTGTGTGCAGGGATCAATGTTTTTGTGGCCATTCACAGTCATTAGGCACTCCTAAAAATGGACAACATTGATATCTGTGCAGTAACAGAGACCTGATCCAAGGCTCCAGAGAGCACCCCTGCAATACCAGGTACAGCTCTCACCACACCTGTTGGCCACCAAACCAGAACCAAAACAATAAAGGTGGAGGAGTGTCCATATTCACCAAGGATATTTACACCACCAGGCTACTTGCCCAACAGAATGTGTCTGAAATACTCCTGGTGCAAATAACACTAGGTCAGACTGCAATCCAAATTGCATAGCTTGCTACAGATCCCCCATCATGCCCCAAGATTCCCACTACACCTTTTGAAACATACTGGGAAATATTATAATACAACCAAACACCCTAATACTGGATGACTTACACTACCCTGCCATTAACTGGGAAAAATACTTGTGTACCAACATGTGTGCCCAATGGTTCTTGAAAGTCATAATTCCCAATGCCCTGGATCAAGTAACCCATAGTCCCACCAGGGGCTCAGATATCCTAGACCTGGTCATTAACAACATGAGAAATCAATGCTCCACACCTATGGTCACCCCATCGGTGGTCAGGTCTGCCCATAAGCTAATCACCCTTAACATCCACATCCCTCCCCCCACATCCCAGTAAGGAAACCTCCGTAACACACATCTCCAAAGCCAACATTATGCTACACGTCAGACATGACTAATTTCATGATACCCATGCAGATGGGAACTGAAAGGATGACTACTGAATCCTACATGAAGGCACTGTATGAGCACATCCACTTGTGCATGAATCATGCCATCTAATATAGAACCAAAAGCTCCCCACCAAGAAAAGGAAGCCAATGTGGTGGCCCCCTGCCATAAACATACTGTACAACAAAAGGAAAAAAAATGTTGCAGAAACGTGGGAATTTCCAGGATGCAAAATACTCCCTTACCAGCCACAGTAAGAAGCTGAGATCCCTCATAACATCCACCAAAGCTAGTTACTAACATAATATAGCCAAAGATGCCAAAGACAGCTGCAAGCTGTTCCATAGCTATGTCAGGAATCCAAATGGCAATGCTCAGATCTGCTTTGAGCTACAACAGGATGGTATTAAATATACTGCTCCCAAGGATATTGCCAATATCCTGGCAGATTGATTCAGTGCCAGCTGCACCCCCCTCCCACTTCCAAAAGGGCCCATCTCAACACTGAAAGATTGCCAGATTCCGGTAATAATGGTCACACAGGTAAAAACCAGACTCTCCAGAGCTAAGAAAACCGCAGCCATGGGACCAGTCAGCATTCTGAGCTGTGTACTACATGAGCTACAAAATGAACTGGCACCTCACCTACGTGCCATGCCTAATCATAGCCACACCTCAGGCTTTGTGCCCACTGTGTGGCATACAGCTACAGTTATTCCAGTCCACAAGGGGGGATCCACCTTGGATCCTGGGAACTACAGCCCCAGCAGTATGACGTGCCTGATCTGCAAGGCCATAGAATGTATTATCATGGAAGTTAAAACAAAGACATTGGCAACCTGCAAACACTGGATCCCAACCAGGTTGGGTTTGTGAAGGGCCGATCATGTCACCTCAACCTGATTAATAACTTTCCATCAGTCTCTAGAACTGTGAACGAAGGTAAGGTTGTTCACACAGTCTATCCGGACCTCACCAAGGCCTTCAACACCATCTTCCAGTCTGGAATCATAGATAAATGTACCAAGTTGGCCATTAATCCCTATGTCACCTGATGGGCTGACAACTGCTGTAATGACAGAACCAGCACTGTAAATGTAGGTGACACCAACTCCAGCCCCAGACAAGTGACAGTTGGAGCACCTCAGGGTTCAGTCCTGGGACTGACCTTGTTTGGTATCTACTGCTCTAAAGTACAGTTCAACAATAAGGGACTCTAGCAAACAAAGGTCACAGATGACTGCTCACTGGGAGCCAATACCGAATCCCCACATGATGTGGATATTCTACAGATGGGCCTTACAGAAAGAGATGCTTAGTGCCTGAGCCATGGCCTCAAGATCAATGCCAAGAAATGTATAGTTATCCTCTTTGGGAAGGGACATGTACCTGTGAAGTACCACATAGGTGGCAGTACACTAAACACCTAAAGTGTGATAAGAGACTTAGGGACACAGGTAGACAGTGGTCTTACCTTTGATAACCACATCGCCACAACAGTCAGGAAATCCACCTATATGGCACACCTCATTACTAAGGGCTTTACATTAAGGAAAAATGAGTTCATTGTCCCACTGTAGTCATCTCTCAGACCTAGTACAGACTACAATGGCCTGTAACTTATGTACCTCACAAGTCATCTGCAACAACTAGAAAGGCTGCAGACATACCTCACTAAAAGAATCACAGGCCTAAACCAGATGCCCAATGCTGACCATCTGAAAATCATCTAGCTATACTCTGTCACATATTGTGTACTCAGAGGTGATCTCTGCTTAACATACAATGCCATGTCAAACCCACAGCTGTTGGCCATGCTACACTTAATGAATTTCAAACCATCACAGCCACATGCTCCAGGGATCCAAACCTTGTCATCACAATGAACAATACATGCTGGAAGGATGTGTTCCTGACCCAGAGACTCCCTAGACTCTGGAACAGACTGCCCATACATGTCAAGCAAAGTGCCTCTTTGGCCCTCTTCAAAAGGAACCTGGACGATTGGATGGGAGATAGGAAATTGACTCTGGGGATCATGTTAGTTGCCCTGCTAGACAGGGGACCGGGAAGTAAATATTGTGGGAAGACATAGCCAGGGAATTGTCATGGCTAGGCATGTATAGGCCCCAGGGCAGATAGACTAGTACCAACCTATGAACCTATGAACCTATGGCCTACACTTTCCATTGCCCAACCTTGGCAAGGCTGCTGATGTCATTCACTTTAAAATACACCTTTGGGGAAGAAATAGCTCAGTAATCTCTGTGGCGCGTGCTTTAACTGCATAATGCTATAGTGTGATGTACCTAGTTAGGTAGGAGTTCTAATCCCAGACATGGCAACTCTAAAACCTTGTGCATTTGTTTGCCTGTGTAGGGATCAATACTTTTGAGGCCATTCACAGTCACTACAACTTCCATTGCCCTACTTTGGCAAGCCTGCTGATGTCATTCACTTTGAAATACACCTTTGGGGAAAGATTAGCCCAGTAATCTTTGTGGTGCCTGCTATAACTGCATAATGCTGTAGGGTGATGCACTAGTTAGGTAGGAGTTCTAATCCCAGACATGGCAACTGTAAAACTTTGTGTGTTTGTTTGTCTGTGTAGGGATCAATACTTTTGAGGCCATTCACAGTCACTACAACTTCCACCGCCATACTTTGGCAAGCCTGCTGATGCCATTCACTTTGAAATACACCTTTGGGTTCGTGGCATGTGCTATAACTGCATAGTGTTGTAGTGTGGTGTACTACTTAGGTTGGAGTTCTAATCCCAGACATGGCAACTGTAAGTGTTTGTGTGTTTGTTTGTCTGTGTAGGGATCAATGCTTTTGAGGCCATTTACAGTTACTACAACTTCCATTACCCTACCTTGGCAAACCTGCTGATGTCATTCACTTTGAAATACACCTTTGGGGAAGGATTAGCCCAGTATGCTCCGTGGTGCATGCTATAACTGTGTAATGCTGTTGCGTGATGTACTAGTTCGGTAGGTGTTCTAATGTCAGACATGGCAACTATGACACTTGGTGTGTGCATGTAGGTGTTTGTCATATGTGTCCTGTGTGGAGGTAGCTGTGAGTGTGTAATAACAGGACTCATTGTGGAGTGGGTTTTGCAAATTTCTTATATGGTGGGCCTATAGACAACCCTTGTATTACCCAGAGAACACTGTCCACCCATGTCTCATACACAAACACGCTCAGCTAGGCAACAACCACTATGTTGGTAGTTCCCTGCATATTGCCCACAGATAGTAACCATGGTGTGATTGCAGTGAACTACAGAGAACATGGCACTCTGTCCCATCCCTACAATAGGCAAATCATTGCATACAGTGCTCCTTCGCTATGTTCCCCACTGGATGCCTGCAACAACTGTAGAGCCAGCAAATGTAACCCACAAAGGACATACCATGCCTTATACACATGTCCTGTATGGACAGATGCCACTGACACCAGGGAATACCTGTATCATGCTGTCAATGTAGGTGCAGGATCAACCTGGTGTCCATTGCCAGTTCTCACCACATGAGGTCAGGAATGGCACATCTGATCTGATGATAACAGTCTGTCTACACAACATGCCCCAGACACCCCAGGTACACTTCCACATGTCACATAACATGGATGTGGGATGTGTGCACATCCCAGACACCGTACATTTTATGGAATATAGAACACATACATGGCAAGCATTGCACAGTACTGGCCACCCACAATAGTAACCCAGATGACTGGATGGTGAATACAATACCCACCTGTGTGGGCCAATCCAGACACTACACCCTGGAACCATACTGCAGACCATTGTCATCTGGCCTTATGCCTAGGTATACCCTTTATCTAGCCTTGTACAGCCTTCTGGCATAGTCAACCACTACACACCTGTGAAGCAATGCACCCATGCATGTCAGTACTGGTAAACCTGTGTCTGTGTGTGTGTGGAGTATAATGATTTGGATGCCATTCACAATCACTACACCTCCCATTGGCCTACTGAAGCATGTCTTCTGATGTCAGACACCTTGACATACCCTTTGCCCATATATCATCCTGATAACCCCATGTGGTGCATGTGATACATGTGTATTACTGTATTGTGGCAACCTAGCTAGTTAAGAAGTCTAATCCTGACCCTGCCAACTGTGATAATGTGTGTGAATCCATGAGACAGCGTGGCTGTGTCAACCTTGACACCTGTTCTCGTGGACAGGCATGTGTACTACACCTACCTTATCCCTCCTTTATCACTGTTGCTGATGTCACTCACCATCAAATATACCTTTGGACAGCTCCCCAACATGTAAGCTCTGTGACACATGCAATAACTGCCTAGATATGTAATTGCAATACATAATTAGGCAGGGGTCTGAAACCTCATACTGGTACGTGTGTGACACAAACATGCTTAGATTTTACTCTCCCAATCCCTCCCTGTCTTACTTTGTCTCTTTCTGCCTCTCTCACTCCCTCTCTGGTGGATGTGGAGAAGTACACCTGCTTTGCTTAGGCAGCAAGTTGTGTTTTGTAAGTGATGCTCATGATCAGCTGGAGGCCTCTGCACAAATTGCAGTCCCCCAGTAGCTGATTGCATGTGGAACAGCTGTGGTAACATTTCTATAGCCAATTGCATGGAAACACACTCCTATAACTAGGAACATCATGTGGGTGTTGGCCCTTTGCATTCACTGTGAGTAGGACTTCATGTCGGTGTTTGGCAAACAGTATCACAGATGGTAGTGGGATATACCTCTAACAACATACACTGTGGAGACAGACCAACAAACAGGAGGGGGAATGTTCCAGACATGACTACAGAATGTAAGTGTTGCTTTTCTGCATTTGGAGTAATGTTGGTTTAACAGGGTTTGTGTGGATATGGCTGGTCTACGTGATTTAATACCTGTCGTGACAGTGTTATGTGTTTGCGGAAACTCCCACCTGTAGGATTATCTGCAGACTGGCCAGTGTTTGGAGTGTTATGTGTCTTGTGTTACTCACAGATTACCTATCTTAGAACTGAAGAAGCATAGCCTGAGGATTGCAGTCAGTCCATGGTGACAGCCATAAGAGTTACTGACTTCATATCCCTCATAGGGCATATGTTACAACAAACCCTGTTACAACAGTAAATATATGAGGTTATCACTGTAACATGTCAATATTGGCCCTGTGCTTGTGCCTCCAGCCACAAGTCTGTCAACCTTTGTACATATGTCATGCAGTAAGAGGTGCATATGTTCTGTACACCATTATTTATTGGCACAATACCTGATAACAAGCCAGTGAGATATCAGACTGCGAGATATGTTATGTATAGTAGGGGTTATATTTGAGGACATAACATGGGAATTCTGTGGTTGTCTGTACAGTAGTGAGGTCTGTGTACTTATGGTGGTTGTCAACAGTATGTGTATTGCGAATACATACCTTGGCCTGTGTACACACTGTGATAGATGTCATTGTTCTTGGTCCTGTTCGATCTGATGTTACGTGCTGCTCCAGTGTATGGTACCCTATTGGCTTACATGTTTGTAGAACCAAACAAACACATGTCCCATACCACAGACAGGCATCAGACCACACTGAGTTGTGGTCCAGTATATGTAGGGTTAGTGTGTGAGTGGCACATATGAGGATGGTGTTGATCAGACAGTCCATATAGTGTAATATTAAGCTTGCTTACCATATGTGGCTGTGGCTGTGTTCACATCGGTTGTGGGTATGCACTTTCACACAGGTGTCTGTTACTCTGTGCTGTGAAATGCCTGTAGAGCCTGCTATATTTACAGGGACATGTGTATTCCCCCATAAGAAATGTAGGCCAGTGTTGTGGCAGTCTGCCTGTAGTTAGCACAGTGTTTTGTTACATGCCTAGCAGCTTAGTGTAATTATCCAGTATGATGTTATGTCCAGATATTTGCCAGATCTATTGCTGTCGGGCCACCATAACTTTCATGTATTTCTGACAAAGCAGTGGGATGCTGTACAGATGTATGTCACTAACTAGTGGGTAGTATGTGGCCATGTGACCTTTGCACTACCAGTTATTATATGTCAGGACAGACAGGAGTGTGTGAATGCATAAACTGTGTGGGCATATGTAGTCCAGTATTTACGTGCTATACCCATTTACATGGCTGTGAACATACACATTGTCAGGTTTGGTCCACATGTCTCATACTAAGGGGATCCATGTATACCTCCGGACGGACCAGAGTGTGCCAGACTGTCCATGTTTATCAGTCATATCTCTGCTGTAGTCCACAGGATCATTACTGTGATATCAGTGGTACTGTACTATGATGACCTTAGGATGTCTGTCAGTAACTGATGGTGTACATGTCAATAGCAGATGTGACCTCCCACACACAACATTTCTGTTAAGACAACCCCTGTTACAGTAGCAACAGTCTACATATATACCTGCAATACATACATGACATCCCCTTGCACTAAGAGGTTGAGACTATTGGTGCTGAGGTATGACTCCACTCCATGTTCTGGACATATGGTAAACATACATGTGTGTATATATTATATATATACATACATATATATATATATATATATATATATATATATATATATATATATATACATACATATATATATATATATATATATATATATATATATATATATATATATATATATATATATATATATATATATATATATATATATTTATACACAAATACATATCTACATACATATATATATATATATATGTGTATATATATATATATATATATATATATACATATACATACACACACACGTGTATATATATATATATATATATATACATACACATCTATATATGTCTGCACATATACAGATATATAGATATATATGTACATATAGTTATAGATATCTACATATATAGCGATATATATATATATATATATATATATATATATATATATATATATATATATATATATATATATATATATATATATATATATATGTACTTCACAGATAAAGATTCTAGTTGTCTACTGATGTACTATGTTCTTCATCTTTAAATATGTTGTCAGTAATTTCTATGTTAAATTGTTAATCGCTATGTAATCCAATGTAACTACTGTCTGTTTATTTTACTGTGGAGCTTTTCTCCCGGCTCGCTGAAAATGGACCCACGTCCAGTCGGACACTCCCGGTCAACAGATTTAAATAAATAAATAAATAAATAAATAAAAAATATATATACATATTTATGTGTATGTACATATACATATATATCTACATATGTATATGTGTATATCCATATCTTTGTCATATGTAAACATTACTGTTGTGTATACCTTCCCAGATGTATCACACTGTATGTATCTGATATGTGTATATTTAGATATAACAACATATGTGATGCAACAGTAATATCACTAACAAGTACTTTAAAAATTGTAGAAGTCACAACAATTGTTCAATGCTATTCAATATGTGTACTGACAGATATATTGGAAAAACAACTGTCTTCACAGCTGTCATTGCGTAGTGGTTAATTGTTGTGACTATAGTGTACAGGGTCCTGGGTTCAAGAGCTGTTTATTTTGTTGCTGGTCAAAACAACAGCTGCTGGATACAGAGTGGTTAAGGCAGTTTTGAGCAGCTTTAAGCATGTTTGCATGAAGCTAAGTGGTGCTAAGGTATGGTTAAACGTACGGGCACTTACACAGTGTAGGCTTATTTGTTATATTGCAGCAATGCTGACACCTGCTAAGCATGGCTCAGCCCTGGTAACCAGTGCTCACATTCCAGTCTGATAACATAGCAGGATAATGACATCTGTAATAAGCGTATGTAATGTCATGTACATAACATACATCTATGTGCTGTCATTACTGTAGCAAAGGGTGTGAGTCTCCTGTCTGGGACACTTGAGTATACATGGCTTGTACAATACTCTTATCCATGTGAATGTGTTACATACAAGGGTAGTCTCCCAGGTTATATGCAGTCACACTGGCATGTACTGTATCATTACATTACTACTGTTGACACTGCTTTCCCAAGTAAGAGTAGATTGCTAATTGTAGTACTGGAAACAAACACCCCTGCATGCAAAGATGGACTCTGAGTCCTCACTGTCATGTTCCTGGTGTGTGAACTATGTCTCATAGATTTCCTACTGGATAATGATCTGACATGTGGAAAATAACTGTAGATTACTGTGTGTATATCACATGTCAGTGAGGGCTGCCATCATGTAGTAATGGCATACCTATTGGTTTCAGATATCTTTCTGTCAACCCATTCATCCTAATGCATAGCTAGTTGGTGAGCTGATGTCTGTCAGTCCCTGTACAGATGTGCAGACATCAGGTATCCATTTTGGATATGTACAGGCAATCTATGCTTGACTGACACTGACATGTCTGCCCAGCTGTGTTATAAATGCCACAGATAGGACTCAACACCCTGTACACACCACATGCCATGGATACCTCAAATACACTACCACAGTCAACAGAACATGCTTGGGTACAGGTAATCAAGACAGACACTAACCATGTTATGTAATACATGTTGCATACATGTCAACTAGAGAACCTCACTGGCCTTCAGCAGGAGGCAGCCAGAAGATTGGCTGATGCATGTCACCCTCACCCTGAGGGTCACCACAGTGGTGTCTGTTGATAGATGGCCTGCTGGCACATGGCAAGTCGCATGATACCACTGTACACACATCCCCTACACTTCCCATCTCTCCATGGACAGTAGCCTGGTACACACCTATGAACACCTGCACCGATGCACCCCAGTACTGACAAATGTGTATGTGTGCATTACTGAGAATATCAGTGTCTGTGTGTTTGTAGACCTGTAGTTGTAAATACCCTGAGACCCTTCACACCTACCCCACCTCCCATTGCCATAGTTAGATGTGGCTGCTGCTGTACCGGACATTACATGTACCTTGTTACACTCCTCTCTGTAAGGGCTACCTGGGCCTTGCAGTACCAGCACAATGCTGTTGTACAAATGGGTTGATAGGCATGGGATACCCACTGAGTTCTGGCAAGTGTGTTTATGTGTGCATGTGTGTATATATGTAGGGTACAGCATTCCGAGGCCACATACTTCTATTACAAATCACATTGCCACACAGTATTAGGGATGGTGATGTTGCTGCCTGTAGGAGAGGCATGACAATGCATCACTCTACTATGCCTGTGGCATGTGCATTAGATGCATATCCCTGTAGTAGCACTCTTGGGATGGACAAGGGGTTGTATTGCAGTCCTGGTCAATGTGTGATGGTGGGTATGTCAGAGTGTCATCATGGGTTCCAGTGCATACAATATCCACAGTGAGTGGGGTGTGGGTGCTGGGTATACTGTCATTACACCATGGTACCCATGGTACATGTCCCATGTACCACTGTATGGTGATCACTGTCACCATCAACCATACAGGTAACTGATAACACTATCCAGCCCAGTTATGCATGTGCTGTGTGCAACCTACCTGTAACACAATGGACACACTGACAAGGTAGTTAGCACTGATAGGCCCAGGTCTCTCAGATGTGTCTAACTGTTATGTGTTTGTCAATGTGTATATGACAGTATGTCATGCTATGTATTGCCCATATACAACCATTACATCCCCCATTACCATACTGTACATGCCTGGGGATGTTCTGCATGTATCGTGTAACCTGGAACACACCTCATCCTAAAAGCTGTTTGGTGTGTGCAATTAAAGCCACACACATCAGTACCACTACATACCTAGGCAGGGGTCTAGTGCCAGTGTTGCCAAGTAAGAGTGTGTATGTATGTGGAGGGATCTACTTCAGGTTGCAGAATATACACGTTCCAGAGGGTCATCTGTCCAAAAACTGTGTGGCATATGCTAACATGTCACAGGTATCATCCTGTGGACATATATTCCATCACAACTACTATTAGATGTGTAAATGGCCTCTTCCCCACAGTAAAGGTGTGCAGCGATACTGGGGTTGGTATATATAGCTGGGTGTGACTGTTGTGGACACAGCCAACATCATTGCGGTTAGTGTTCAGTGTATCCCCCCCGTGTAACTGGCCATAATACTGTACAGTTCATGTTAACATGTTAGGTATTTGTTTATCACACTATCTGTTGTTCTACCACACCTCTCACCCTTCAAAGGGTAGGGGTGTGCCATCCACACCAGCACACATATGTTTACCATGTTGAGGATTGCACTACATTGGGGAAAGGAACATATATCCTGCCGATACCATCGTCAGTGACATTAAACTAGTGGATTGCTTATTCCACAATGTGTTGTTCTGTGTAGTCTGGCTTGGTGGAGTTACATAGGCTACAATGGGTACCTTGCACAGGTACATATATCCATATGTACAGTATTCTCTGTGAAGTGCATCAACACCTAAGCGTCTGTGTGTGTTTTACTCAAACATGTGGTGTGTACCACCCAGTACAACTACCATTGTCCACTGTAGAAGGGCTGCTAACAGCAGCCACCATGCACTCACCTGTATACACCACCCCCAGACCTATCGGCCATGTGACACAGGCAGTAACTGTTATACAGACCTGTGACATGTGTTCACCTGTACCCAGGATATGGCAAAGCCAAGGTGTCACCACAGTGTCATACCCCTTTTGAGATATGACAGCAGACCATCCTCCTGCTGACACATGGACACCTGCAAGACAAATGGATAACATTATGGAGACCACAATCACTCAGTGTTAATAACAGCTATAATGCATCATGGCTGGACAGCTACACTACCTGACACATAAGCATTACATGTTACTGCTAACAACATGTTACACAGCAGTACATTGGTACACTGTAGTACAGTCACTGTATGCATCAGAACCATATTAGCTTGTCCCTGCATCGATGTTATGGATGACAGGGATGTGGCACAGGTATCATCATATGTACAGTGTGTGTTGTTGGTTTGCCAGAGACCTAGACTGGGCCATACTTTGACACCATGTGTTGGAGTGAGGGGTTTTAATTACTGATATGGCTGTGGTGATGTGGTGTGTGTAGGTATGGGGTTGCCCTAGGTGTGTTTGTATTGTGTGTGAGTATGCATGCACACAGTTCTGCCATGTGACTGCCCTATACAGGTGTTTGTTGGACAGCTGCAGACCATACCTGGCAGGGTGTGCAGTTCACAGCCTCTGGCCACCGACACAAGAACTGTGCCTGCCAAGGGTTCTACGAGCATGTCCATGTACAAGCCTCGTTATGCTACTCTCCCCTGATGATGACATATGTCTGCTGGAATCAGGTCCCTCCTGGGACTGGCCATGGCCACATGCACATGCACATGGCCAGCTGTGGTGTGGTGTGCACATCACTCCCTCTGCAGTGCTGGGGCTGATACTGCCACTACAGGAGCAGCTTGGTGTCCTTGCATGTCCACGTCGACCTCCAGATGTTGGTGTTGCTGGCCTACATCCACATGGCCGTCGCACCACTCCCACCACATGCTGTAGCACAGACAGTCCATGCTCAAGGAGTCCCATCATCTCACCCCACTGTCTATCTATGACCTCTGTAAAATAACATAAGGCACCTACAAGATCACAGATGTCACTTTCCGCTGAAAGAGCAGCCCTCTGCAGCCTCAGACTCTGTCTGGTGTACCATTCCATACATGCCTACACCTCCATGACAGCCTGAAACATGCGTCTGGTGGTACCAGATGTGGCACTTCTACCAGGGGCACAATGACCAGCAGCCCTCCCATGAGCACCCCTGTACATCTGCCTATGTGGTACCCAGCTGGACATCTGGCTATGGCTGCTTTGTCCAGACACAGCAGCCATAGATACCACACTGTCCTGTGCACTGCCACCAACTGCCAGCTGTCCCTCTGCTATGGCCACTGGTGATGGGGTATCTATAGGCACTGTGACTGTGTGTGGGGATGGGGTGGATAACAGGAGGATGTCAAACGATGGTGCAGTTTCGGCCTCTGACAACCCTGCCTGTGCCTCAACGCACCTACCATAATTTTCAGTGTCTGTATGGACACCAACATCAGATTGCCTGCAGGAGGGACTCTGACTCACCTCGCCACCTGTGAGGGGAAAACAAGAAATGCATTTTAAGACCTGTATATCATTGCTTAGCAGTACACACATATACACGCACACACACATTCACACACACACACACACACACACACACACACACACACACACACACACACACACACACACCCTGACATAATACCTACCTGTCCCTGAGTTTACAGATTGTCCCAAGTTTATTCTCTTAAATTCCCCATCCTGCATCACACTTGGAAACGTACACTCATTAATACCAATCATTAACGTATTATTCTTCTAATTGCCTAGACAAGTGATTACAAAACATGACCTGCTACTCCATTACCTCTTTGATTTGATTGGAGTCGGTTTTACAAGGACTCACTGCTGTCATCCAGTGTTCACCCTGGGTTTGTCCAGACATCATGAACATGGCCCCCATATGTTAGGGGCTACTACAGTCACTCAATAGTGTTATGCACTGGAGTGTCATATGTAACTATTGCTCAGTAGATGCAAGATCTGTTGCTCTATTAACTTATTATGTGGACAACAGTAATATTTGGATACACTGACTGGTGTTGTCTAGTAATTCCCCAATGCATCTGTAGTGCTGCATACATGGGTATTCTTTCACCTTTCTGCTGTTTGCAATTATAACAGTATACCTGCTGTCTAGTTTCCCTCCCAATGCATGTTCCATGCTACAGACCTTATTATATTATCAGCTGACCTGCGATTACATATCAGACAAGTATTCCTGGTGTCTCATGTGTCAGTCCATGTCCATGTATGGCACAATTTCAAAGGGAAGTCGAGACGTATGAGCAACCCCACAATCACACATGTGCATACATGGAAACACACACAAACACACATACACACACACATCCTACATGCATCAACCTCCTCCACTGCACCAGATTGCACTTACAGACAAAATAACCCCCCAACCCACCTCGCCACCTGTGAGGGGAAAACAAGAAATGCACTTTAAGACCTGTATACCATTATACCATTGCTTAACAGTACACACATATACACGCACACACACATTCACACACACACACACACACACACACACACACACACACACACACACACACACACACACGAGCGTGCACACACACACACACACACACACAAACACACATACACACTAACATCTTACATGCATCAACCTCCTCCACTGCACCAAATTGCACTTACAGACAAAATAACCCCCACCCACACACACACACTTACAGGTGAGGTTGCATGAAGATATTACACACAGACCTCCCATTACCCATCTGTCAACATGCATAACATATGGTACTCAATGGATTGCAGTGCAGCTATAGTCAATCCATGCTAGCAACAGTATACATGTGTGTGATGCATGGGCTGTGTTAGTAGGTGATGCCCATTCCCTTGGAAAATACTGCACCCATGTACACAGTATTGCTGTGCACCTGTTCAGCACCCTACCATGTACTATGCACCATACCTCACAGGTGTACACACCCTTGCTGAATGTGTATTACTGTGTTAGTTATGTCTGCTCTGCTGCTCACAGCCCCTATATGTTTGTCCGACACATACCTGGGATGATATGTGGACAGATGTCATTTGTGAATGCCTGATGTTTGATTTACAGATGTCACCATCAGCAGTGCATGTGTATGACCAATGCAATACAATTACACTGACAACCATCAAACCTTACCATGGCTATGGGAAGTGTACACACCCTTATTGATATGGCGCCCTCTTCCTTGATATGCCATGGGACCACATTACTGCTTATGTTAACATTACATGAGCCTGATATGTGACATATGTTCTGTACAATCAAATGCAGTGTCAAACAAATGTGTTTGTTGTGCTGATGCTGATTGAAATGCATACACTTCATGGGTGCATATGTGTGCACACCCTTATCATGATGGTTTGTTGCACCTACTGTTATGTGTACTACAGCAGTCACTGTTCCTGGCAGGGGTATACTAGCATGGGCCATCTGCATTTACCAGTATTTGGTCAGTCTGCCCTACAGATGTCCCCCAACTCTGCATGATTGCAAGGTCAACTCATGTGCACATCCCTTGGGAGTTCACAAACTGCCGTCACTATTGCTGTGGAAACAGGGTTATGTCTGCCACAGTTCCTGACCCTGACTGTGTGCAGATACAGCCATTTGTAACATCCTTTGGATCCCTCCTGTAGTGCATTGTTGTGTCATGATGACACCCCCTACCCACCTTCAGCCTTTTTGCAGATGCTTGATAACTATGGCCTACACATGTGTCAGCTTGCAATGTCCCAAACACTGAACACCACTTGTAACAGCCTAGTCCCAGCTAATGAATGGCAAACATACAGGTGTACACTGGCACTGGCATGGTACAGATGAAGATGGTGGGCCTGAGGTGGGGCGAGGTGTTGGTTGTGCAGCACATGTATCTTACATGATACTGTCAGTAGGTTTCCAGCGTGGTCTTGGCACACCAGTACACATTGCAACGCATGCCTTTTGGGGACCTTTTCTGTTATGCATACGCTACCTGTAGAGAGGCCTGGCTGATGTTTCTGTGGTACAATGGTCCCATCTGATTACCCTAAGCCATGGGCCACACATTTGCAGAGTCCAGGCAATTGCTGACATGGGTATTGCACAGCTAGTACTTGCTAGACATTCCTGTGACTCACTCAGTGTTGTGGCATGTTACTAGGCAGCCTGCATGACTGGTTTGCTACATGTGACATCAATTGCCTTGGATGGGCATCTGTTTATTTCCTACATTATTCCTGTCCCATATATCCTCGCCACATACATGACTGTCTGCACTGTTTGCCATGGTATATGTAATGGTGAGGTATGGCTGCATGTCCAACTCCTGGGTGCTACCTGTTGGGTATGGGGTCCATGCCATGGCATGTAAGATGTGTGCAAGCCATGGCTGCCTCTATTGCAGGTAAGTGGGCACATTTGATGGCCAAACATCTTGGACATCAGACCATTTCTTGGTGTGACACTGGGGACGTGTACTTGCTGGAGGGTGCATTTCCATGACAAATGCATGCAGTCAGTACCTCAACAGCTGCTTCCACTATATTTTATCTGGAGTGTGTGCACACATATGCTTCCAGTATTTGTGAAGGTATGTTTTCCTCATATTTGCTGTCCTAACATACGATTCCATATTACACACTCATTGCTTATGTTAGGACCACATTGCAGATTGTAAGGGTTGTGGACTGCAGTATTGTGATATGCCATAGTGTAGATCTGTAACAGTTGCCATTGTAATACTGGTATAAACACTGTTGTAGCACTCTATAAAGGTGATGTTTCACACATGTCCCTACTCTAGGCCATTTGTCCCACCATTATGTTCATCTCTGTGCACACATTTTGCAATGACAGGATGTTAGTTGTATTGCAGGAGTCTGACATACCCTTCAGATACACCATCATGGTGCCCACTGTGATGCAGTGCAGGTAACAGCAATGATACGTGAACATGTATGGCATGCATTATGGGTAGGTGTGTTAAATGTGTGCATGGAATATACCATGGCCATAACATGACCGGTGTATTGGCAAACCTGAACAAACACCATACTCACCAGCTACAGGCTGCTGCCTTGGAGGTATACCAGAGGTACCTACATAAGTGTGTGAGAGATGCGATGTCAGTAGCCACAGCTGTGGCATTGGCACAGGGTGGGTGCAGCATTACAGTATATCAACAGTGCAAGCCCACAATACTACAGATTATGCACATCTGTTTATTACTACTATGCAGCAACAGACTATATATATGTCATCT
>NC_056733.1:765911971-765929471 GCF_019279795.1 Protopterus annectens
TGTTTGTTAACACTACCTGAATGTTGACAAACATATTACAAGATTCCACATTATTATTATGCACATACATCTAACTCTGTTACTGCACACACTCTGGTTATAGCTTCACAACATGTGGGTGGAGTTGGGACATACTTTGCTTATTACTCTCATAACACTTTGGTGATTTGCCAGAGTGACAGGTTTGTTCTTATGGATATATTTCTGACAGTTATGATGTCTGACAATCAGTTGTATGTCATTATTTGCTGCGTAAACTTCTGGGATCATCCCACTGATTTGCCAGGGGAACAGGGTGACAGGCAGGGGACTTACACCAATTATCTGGACTTTATGACAATATCTCTACAGTTGTAGGGTATGATTCTGAATACAGCTTACTACTACTCCCAGGATTCGAACCATGGCTGTGTGTGCTAAAAATACAACACTTCACGTCTCAAGTTAAGTGTGCTATTTGGATTTTGTTGTCTATCTTTTCACTCTTTTCTGTCTAAGTCTCAGTTGTACAATATGACCTCTTGTGATTACAACAGTCATATACAGACATTCCTACACATTTTATTTATGTAGCACAGTGTGGGTAACAGTGCTTAATACAACAGTACCATTAAGAGATTGCAATACTACATTACCATATGATACCAGAGTACACACAATCATTTTTTAATTTGCACACTATTTGCTGTTTGGCAATGATTTATCATTTATTACATGTTATATATGTGTTTGGTATGCATGATTCATGTGTACGTACACTGTATGGGGTCCTTGTGTTTATTAGGGGATTTCAACACTTTATTACAATGACACCTCACATCTGGACTTAATGCAGTACTCCAGTTCACATATTTATGTTATGTAGTAGGTTATATAACATAAAACTGTATATAGATTCCTTTCACATGTTAATTTTGATTTTCCTATAGTGAGGGTCTGGTTGGTGATACCTCAGTCTTTTGTACTGCTGTGATGGCTTACTGGTTAGCTACTATAACTATAGTGAACAGGGTCCTTGGTTCAAGACCTGCAAGGGCTGTTTATTTTGTTACTGGGCAGAACAGCGGCTGTTGGATACAGAGTAATTAATGCACTTTTAAGCAATTGTAAGTGGGTTTGCATGACGGTAAGCAATGCTAACTTCCAGTTAAATATGCTTACAGAGAGTTAGCTTCAATATTGTTTAACCTGTGTGTGCATTGCTTACCCCCATGCAAACAGGCTTATACCAGCTTACTACTGCTCACAAGTGCTTACTCCCATTTACCCCCACACTAATTTAGACAGAAATGTAACATGGTTCTTGGAAAGGTGGTGGATTTGGACACTGTATGGATTTATCATTCATTACACATTATACCTTTGATTTGTATCCTTGATTCATGTGTGCATATACTATATGGGGCACTTGTGTTTATCTGTGGATTCTACATTATTAGAATGACACCTCACATCTGCATTTAATGCAGTACTCCATTTCAGAAATATATGTTGTTTAGTAGGTTATAAAACAAAACATATTGTTCATAAAGTGATTTGACATGGAAAATGGAATTTACTGGAATGAGAATCAAACCAGGAATGACTGCACGTAAGACGAATCCTCTGACCACTACACTATTGCAGTACTGCTTCATTTGCATGCATCTTGATATTTATCTTCTTGTGCCATTTAAGCTACAGTATGCGTAGCTAAGCAATGTGCAAACCCATGCACCTACGGTTAAATTTAATCTGTTTGATAAAGAAACTGTTTATATTATTATATTTTAAATATTGCTCTTATAAACTTGGGGTGTTGCTAGGGTAATGGGATTTGTTTTTATGTACATTTTCTGATGGATTTGAAGTCTGACAATCGTATGTTTGCTATTATTTCGGACTTCATTGATGAGATCATCCCAGTGATTTGGCAGGGTAAATGAGGGACAGGCCAGATGCATGTGCAACATATCTGGCCATTCTGCATTGATCTATGATGTTAGGGGTATGTAACCCCCTATGAGCAGTCTCGCTCATTGTAATTGCCAAACGGCAGTTCTTGACTGCAGGGGCATGTATATTGTGAGAGCTCTGCTCTCAGACATGCCACCTGCACTCATCCATGCTCCATGTCCATTTAGGGGCTGAGGCAGCGCGCTTCATTACTCTGCATGGCGCACTGCCGTGCTGCTTCTAAACGGTTGCTTGCTTATTCCTGCATAGAACCTTACTGAATCCCGGGGTGTATGTCTGAAACACTTCCCAGAGTATTCTGAATTACTCCCTGTGATGGGGTTTTAACTGAACTTATTAATATCCCTATTTCTGTAGCTTGCCTGTAAATAGGTTAGACAGACATCCCTTTCCAGCTTATTCACATGCAGAGTAACAACAATTACATTTCACTTAAAATGGTGTAAAATGCAGATATTTCAGAGCAGCTGAAAAAAACACATATACATACTCAAATCCCTTCAACTTCAGTACTGATTCAAGATATTAGTATTTGACACATGTAGTAAGAGAAGTATCATATAATGAAAATGCCAAGCAAACCGCTTACTAGGCTTAGCCAATACATTTACAACACACCGTGAGCAGTAAAATTAATTGCATTCACCAGTGGAATGAAGTAAACTGCATACCCATTGTAAAGTGGAAAGGTCATTATTTTGGACAAGTTATTGACCAATAGCCTGATTAATTTTTGCATTCATGGTATCAACAGCCTAACGAGTACCTGTACTTTACTGTTAACCTATATTATATCAAAACTATACACAAATGCTAAGCCTTTGTTCTGAGAAGTCATTTGTTTGAGCTTAAGCATACAATAGTCTTAATTATATGTACAAGACACACACATTTTGAATGAATCAGTTTTGACTAGATAAGCATGTATAATCAAGCATTCAGCATTGTCACATAATCATTTCACTGCATAAATAACTGAATCAGCAAAACAAATAGCTCCAAAGCTCAAATGTATATCTGACTGGTTAGTGTACTGTATGCTTGAGGTAAACAGGTTATAATTCACTTAATAATGAACAATGATTGATTTGGGGTTGATAATGTTCTAAGAGCTGGGGATATCATGTGAATAACAGTCTCTACCATGTTAAAAATGGAGTTTGGTCTGAAGGTCAAAAAAAAGGCAGGAAATGTTATATACAAAAATTGGTAGGTGTTGTCATGCCACTGGCATGGTAATAGGATGACTGCATCCTCCGTCATATAGAGTCCCTGGTGATGCACACATGCATAGAGGTGTTACACTGTATGGCACCCCTGCAGAAGTATGACAACATAGTAGTGAGCTGTGTGAACAACTGTTATTCACTTTGACTGGCCAATGCCTTACACACTTACTTGATTCCGTGTAGAAAAGCAGATAAGCTTACCGTCCAGGCAGCCAGACAGTTAAACATTTACATGTAGGGGCTATGTGTAAATTAAAACCTTTGCAGCTTGAAACAGTTGTCATCAATGACCTTTCCTTATAGCAGGGGCTGCCAACAGTCCAGAAGGTGCACTTTACATGGAATGGCCTCTTGCAGATGGTCCTGCCACTGTGGACGACCAAGAAACATATATTTGACTGTATTACACAGTGCAACCAGTAGCAGATGGGTACACATATAATACTATATTCTACAATGTCACCACTGTACTTTTATGGATCCTGGCCCTGAACAACAGGTAAACCCATCAGGGATATTTTGCTATTTTTATGTTGACCCATTTGTTGCAGCTGTAGTTGTTGCATTAAAATCTTATATAAATATTAATACAATCAAATTAATATGAACATAGACTCCCTTAAATAACTGGAATTCATAAAGGACTTATTCAAATGTAACTAAGTTTCACTATGCAGTGCATAACTGTAAAGCAGCATTACACAGATTACCTAACTTATGGTTAATGTACATGTTTTGAAACCTGGAGCCTTTTAAGAAGTTTAGTTCTTGTGATCTTTATATTGAAATGGCACAGCACTGAAATTTGCAAACAAATCAACTTCATAACCTAATTACCGCAAACAAACATGAAAATGTCATATGTTGCAAGTGACAGGCAAAATCTGAGAGTCACCATGTTATTTAGTAGAAAGACACTTCTAACAGCACTTTGCTTTTAAATGATTTTGTATGTTATCATTTCTTAAAAGAAACAGAACCTTTGTTTCTCCAAAAACTGACAAAAGCATGTTTTGAATTTTTTCAAACTGTGCTGCACTGGAAAGGCTCACCCAGACTCTGCTATAGTTTGCTGTGAGGGAAAGGTAAGTTTGCTTTTTATTTGTTGTATTTTGTATTACTTTATTGCCTTTTTCTGTTTTGTATACTGTGATTTGTTTTCATTACACTGTGGTTTACTTGTATTCTGCTTTTAACTGCATATTAAAACTTGAAAAGAGACCACAGCTGTGCCTCTTGTGAGTCAGACATAATTTTTTCCACCCTCACACCTGGTTACTGTTGTGTTCTTAAACACCACTGTCTTTCTAGTTGCCTGTCCCTTGTGTTAATTTGACCATATGTCTCATTTCCTCTCTGCTTTTACTGGATGGTGTGAGTAAGCACAAAATTATCATTTTGTGAAATCACTTCTCTTCAACTATTTAAATTTATTGGCCATCCTACTGTATTTCATAGTACCAGAATATAAAAGTGACCACCCCCTTTCAATCTATCTTGCTGTTTTAAAAATAGTGACTCTTCACTAAAACTTAACTTTAAGACAGGTCAAACTTAAGTTACCTACTTTCATATCTAACTCCTCTAGTGCACACTGTAGTGTCTAGTATAAACCGTTTTTCTCATCGTACCTTTAAGCATCTATTGCAAGACAACCAGTTATTGGAGAGCCCACATTCAGCCTCTCAGAAGTGCTTCTGTTTTCTCCTAGTGAGAAAAGGAATACAGTGACATTATTTCCTAGAGACTGCTGATCACCAGAAAGCCTAATAACTGCTTTATAGGTGACAACTTGGAATCTGTGCTTATATTCTGATCCTGGTGAAAGTATGAGCAGAGTGCCTTGATTCCTGACTCTTTCTGGTTGGAGAGTGAGTGTCTGTGCTTAACGTACCTGATTGGTCTGGTTACTATTTGAGGCATCTACCAAAAAAGGCTACAAGTCTGCAGACTCTTGCATCATCTGGGACAAGACTGTGGATCACCAAAGAGGCCATGGCCTGCTTCTCTTCTTGGGATTGGTGCTAACATTTTGCTTCTGGTGAGAGAAGAAGCAAAGGAGTATTGTATCCCAACAGAGTGGAGCTGTGCTGAGACCAGCATTAGTAGTAGCCAGGCAGTAACCATTCATGCGACTCCCCTCTTTTCATCATTCTTGACAAACTAATTCTTTATT
Source organism: Protopterus annectens (assembly GCF_019279795.1). Taxonomy (NCBI): domain Eukaryota; kingdom Metazoa; phylum Chordata; order Ceratodontiformes; family Protopteridae; genus Protopterus; species Protopterus annectens. The sequence continues at coordinate 765,917,333 of NC_056733.1, forward strand.
TTTCATTAAGTATTGCTTGATTTCTTTCTAACTTCAGAATATCTGCCTAAACACTTCATCCTTAAATTTTCAGGGTCTAGGTATTAGTTTCCCCTCAAGTGTTTGGGAGTGCTCTGTACAGACACAGACACCTTGAGTGACATTTTTCCTGTAAAAGTAATCTATAAGGAAACAGCGCCAGTACTTAGTAATAACGACCATCCCTCCTGGCATGTCTAAAGGTCTGTTCCCTTTGCTTTCTCCTATTAGCCTGGTGAACTTGGGCATTCTGAGGCAGTGTAGCAACTGCCTCATGTACACAGACAACGCTCTCCTCTTACCTCCCAACATTCAACATCAGAGAGATGCACTTATATATCCAAATTGGAAGCCATGCATTCTTAAGCCAAGACCGGAATAGCTTGTCATGAGAAGAAGGTCAACACCTGCACCACACCACATGCAACACATAGCCCTCCAGAACACCCACCATTACAGCTCTCACATAAAAACGCAAACCATACACCCATCTTCATGGAGGGTCTCAACAGAAATCTACACAAACAGCAGAGACCTCCAAGGCAGAAATACACTCGACCACCACAACACAGCACAAACCACAAGACACATAGCCCCTCAACCTAAACCCCTAAGGCAAAACAGCTTGTCCAATACACTAATCATAGGTGACTCGATAGTGAGGTTTAAAAGCCCGCATTTGCTCTTGTTTCCCACCTTTCCTGTAACTAGTCTAATCCAGATACAGGTTTGCTGTATTCAGGACTGTTTGTAAGCTTCTGAGCCCTCCCAAGCCTTTCCATTTTGGAGGGAAGCCTTCTAGCTTGATAGTGGGAGTGGTAAGCACTAGGTAGCCCAGAAATTGTAGTTTATTGGCAGTTTGGGCAGTTTTTCCATATCTTTCAACTTTCTGGTTTAAAAGACCGCGTTTGCGCTTTTCCTGCCTTTCCTGTAACTAGTCCAGTTCAGATACAGATTTGCTGTATCCAGGACTGTATGTAAACTTCTGATCTCTCCAAGCCTTTCTGTGTTGGAGAGAAGCCTTCTAGCTTATCAGTGGGAGTGGTAAATACTAGGTAGCCTATCTACCATAAGAGGAGTGGTTTCTGGCCCAGAAATTGTAGTTTATTGGCCATCTGGGCAGTTTTTTCCACCTCTTTCATCTTTCTGGTTTAAAAGCCCACATTTGTGCTTGTTTCCCACCTTTTCTGTAACTAGTCTAGTCCAGATACAGATTTGCTGTATCCAGGACTGTTTGTAAGCTTCTGAACAATGCCAAAGTCTGCTCTTTAATTTTTCCCATAGATCTGCTAGTTCTCTCCTCTTCTGCACTTTTACTAGCTTATTAGCCTAGCACTTTACTAGACTTCTTGCAGCAGTTATTGTAGCATGCAAAAGTGCTACCAGCACTAAATGTTCTACAAGGAAACAGCTCCAGTACTTATTATTAATGCCCACCACTCCAGGCATGTCTAAAGATCAATTCCTAGTGCTTTCTCCTACTAACCTGGTGAACTTGGGCATCCTGAGGCAATGTAGCAACTGCCCCATGTACACTGACAAACCTCTCCTCTTACCTCCCAACACTTGACAGGGATGCACTTATATATCCAAATTGGAAGCCATGCACTCTCCAGTGAAGACCGGAATAGCTGTTCAAGAGGAGAAGGTCAACACTTGCACCACACCACATGGAACACATAGCCCTCCAAAACACACACCAGGACTGCCTTCACATAAAAACACAAACCACACACCCACCTTCATGGAGGCTCTCAATAAAAATCTACCCAAACAGCAGAGATCTCCAAGGCAGAAACACACTTGACCACCAGAACACAACACTAATCATGAGACACGTAACTCTCCTAAACAGTGTGCCACTCAATCAAAGCCCCTAAGGCAAAGGAGCATGCCCAACACACTAGTCATAGGTGACTTGATAGTGAGGCACACTGATATTCAACTCACTAGGTTGAATAAGGAGAAAGTAACAAGTCAGCTGCCTGTCAGGTGCCAGGATCTGCCACATAATGCATGCACTCAGGTCCCTCAACAACAGGTACAAATATGATCTGTCATTGTACATGTGAGTGTGAATGACCTGAGATGTACCTCCCTGGACTACATGAAAAGAGACATGGAGGAGCTCTCGGATTATGTAGCTCAGGTGGGTATGACCCCAACACTGAGCAGCATCCTGCCATTACCCAGGCTTGTTGGCTGTTGGTGAAGCACCCACCAAGAGGAGAAAACGCTGAGAGAAGAAAGGAGCCACTTTTGAGATTTTAAGTATTTTTCCTCTGTTTATTTGCTAAGTTTTTCTGCATAGCCGCCTATTTTGAGCATTTTCTGGCTTGTTAAACTTGATTTCTGCATTAGTAACTGTATTTAGAGCACAACCTAGAGCTGTTTACTGAATTTCCTGTTTGCACTTATTTTTAAAATTGTTTTTTTCTCAAAACTTGCATTTTATCTGTCTTTGGCTTGTGTGGGGTCATTTACTGCACTGTTATAACTTGTTGATACTTGTGAACCTCTGCTATCTCTGAAAAAAACAAAAAACAAAAAAATCTTGCTTTTTTCCCACTTTTCTGAGATTTAAAAAAGTTCAGTTACAGGCTTGTTGTTCTTGAACTGTTTGTAAGTTTCTTGGAGGCCATTTTTTGCTTGGGCTAAAGGGAAGTCTCTCTGTTGATCAGTGGCAGTGAAAAACATTGAGCAGCCTGCCTGCCCCTGTGGGAGTGGTTACTGACTTGAAACTGTAGTTTTATTGGCCATTTTGGGTCAATTCCAAACTCCTTCATCTTCCTCTCTTAAAACCTGGTTGCCTCGTGGTTTTGGCGTCTTTTCAGGCTTGTTGGCTGTTGGTGAAGCACCCACCAAGAGGAGAAAATGCTGAGAGAAGAAAGGAGCCACTTTTGAGATTTTAAGTATTTTTCCTCTGTTTATTTGCTAAGTTTTTCTGCATAGCCGCCTATTTGAGCATTTTCTGTCTTGTTAAACTTGATTTCTGCATTAGTAACTGTATTTAGAGCACAACCTAGAGCTGTTTACTGAATTTCCTGTTTGCACTTATTTTTAAAATTGTTTTTTTCTCAAAACTTGCATTTTATCTGTCTTTGGCCTAGCACTCTTGTGTGGGGTCATTTACTGCACTGTTATAACTTGTTGATACTTGTGAACCTCTGCTATCTCTGAAAAAAACAAAAAAATCTTGCTTTTTTCCCACTTTTCTGAGATTTAAAAAAGTTCAGTTACATGCTTGCTGTTCTTGAACTGTTTGTAAGTTTCTTGGAGGCCATTTTTTGCTTGGGCTAAAGGAAAGTCGCTCTGTTGATCAGTGGCAGTGAAAAACATTGAGCAGCCTGCCTGCCCCTTTGGGAGTGGTTACTGACTTGAAACTCTAGTTTTATTGGCCATTTTGGGTCAATTCCAAACTCCTTCATCTTCCTCTCTTAAAACCCTCTTTTGCACGGTTTTGCGCATTTTTGTGCATAGCGCAACAGCGGGCAGCGCCGCCTAATTGGGTTTAAACTATTCCTGGCTCCACAAAGTCTGCTCTTCACTTTTTCCCTTAGAACTGCTCTCTCAATTTAAACACCATATTCTCATCCTAAGGCCCTTCACTGGTCCAATTAAGTAATCCTACAAGTTAGCACTATTAAACCATAAGCACTACTTACTCTTATACTCTCTACGATTACCCTGTCCTCTATTGGTCTGTCTTAAATTCAGTTTCCCTATATTACTCTAGCATGTCCAAAGGTCAGTCAATGGCTTCCTCTCCAGTCCAGCTGGTGAATCTGGGAATTTTGAGGCAATGTTACAACTGTCTCATGTACACGGACAACCCTCTCCTCCTCCAAACAGGTTCAAATATATGTGAGAGATGCAACTATTTAGCCAAACTGGAGGCTGAGCTCTCTCATCTCAAAACTGGTGTAACCAGTCAGGAGGAGAAGGCAACCTCACACAACGCAATTCCAGTATCACATAGTCCCACCACATCAGCGAACCAAACACATAAATGCACAAAACATACTCAGAGGCTCTAAATAAAAATCTACCTAAGCAACAGAGACTTCCAAAGCAGACATCCAAGCAAACGCTACCTCAAAACAAAACACGCACAACACATAGCCCACAAAGTCAGTGTGCCAAGCAGCCACAGCCCATAAGGCTGAATAACACACCTGATACTCTTGTAATAGGTGACTCTATTGTCAGACACACTGACGTCCCGCTCACCAGGCTGAATAAAGAGAAGGTCATGGTGAGCTGCCTGTCGGGTGCTAGGATCCGCCACATAACGCAAACACTCAGGTCACTCCAAAGCAAATACAAATATGACTCAGTCATTGTACATGCTGGTGTGAATGACCTGAGATGTACCTCCCTGGACTACATGAAAAGAGACATAGAGGAGCTCTCTGATCATGTAGCCCAGGCTGGTATGACCCTGACCTTGAGCAGCATCTTACCCTCACCTAGAATGATGCCACAGTGCAAAGACAAAATGATCGATTTTAACAATTGGCTAAAATGTTGGTGTCATTCAAAGGGGATCCAGTGTCTGTCAGCCTGGGATGACATGCTCGACAAGCCACGTTGCTTCACTAGGGACAGCTTGCACCTGTCACCACTGGGCTTTCGGATATTGGCAAAGGCTCTTGCCACCCCATAGCGCCTTTTTTAGGCAAGGCTCAAAAGTCAAATCCATCCCCATAGACAGCACAAGGAACAAGAAACTAAGGGTAATGCTGCTTAATGCCAGAAGTCTTAACCTCAAGATGCACGCACTCGAAGCTCTCCTCAGTATGGAGAACATCGATATCTGTGCAGTGACAGAAACCTGGTTCAAGGCTCCAGAGAACACCCCAGCACTACCAGGCTATACCTCATATCATGCTTTTCGGCCCCAAAACCCGGACCGAACCACAAAAGGAGGGGGAGTTTCCATATTTATCAAGGATATCCACCCCTCCAGGTTAGTGGCATTGCACGAAGTATGGAGACCATCCTTGTGGAACTAACAGTGGGCAAGACTGCTTTTCAGTTTATAGCATCCTACAGACCACCCTCTCAAAGTCAGGAATCCCACTCGGCTTTCCTGAAAACATTGGAGAACATGAAGATCTCTCCGAACACCATTATATTGGGCGACTTCAACTACCCAAACATTGACTGGGAGCACTACTCAAGCCCCAGCACCTTAGCCCAAAGGTTGCTGGAAATTATAAACTCAAATGCTATGGAACAACTAGTCACCACTCCCACAAGAGGGACAACATACTAGACCTGATCATTACCAACATGGGGACTCTATGCTCCACACCAGAAGTATATCCCTCATTGGTAAGATCAGACCATAAATTAATTTCACTGGATGTCCACATCCCGACCCCACCCCCAGCCCAGAAAACCACAGTGAAAAACTTCTCAAAAGCGAACTTCTCACTTCTCAAAACCGAAGTGGAATCCTTCAAGGCCCCAGGGCCAGTGGAAACTACGGCCCAAACTGCAGAATCCTATATAAACGCATTCTACGGACATCTCCAGGAATGCACGGATCATGCTATCCCAAACAAAACCAAGACCCAATCATCCAAAGGCAGGCGTCCAGTCTGGTGGACTCCTGCCATAAATAAACTGTACAACAGAAGCTACTACATGATAGAGCAAAATCCCTAATAGGGAAGGCATCTCTGATCAGTACTAGCAAAAAATTACGATCCCTCATAAAATCCTCTAAGGCCAGCTTCGAGAGAAAAATTGCACAGGACACCAAAGACAATCATAAGGCTTTTTTCAGTTATGTTAGGAACCTGGGATGCAACTCCCAGACTTGTTCTGAGTTGATTCTAAATGACAAAAAATACACTGAACCCACAGACATCACCAATATCCTGGCAGACAGGTTCAGTGCAAACTTCTCCCCCCCCCCCCAAAAGAGCAAGTATCTATCCCGGCAGAGGGCTGCCTCCCAAACATCTCTGATGCTCAGGTGAAGGCGGCCCTCTCCAAAGCAAAAACACTGCTTCCATGGGACCAGATGGCGTCCCAGGTTGCGTCCTACATGAACTCCAAGAGGAACTAATCCCTCAAATAAAACAGCTATACAATCTCAGTCTCACTACAGGATATGTGCCCACAGAATGGCGTACAGCAACAGTGGTCCCACTCCACAAAGGTGGAGCCTCTACGGACCCTGGAAACTATCGCCCCATAAACCTGACTAGCTTAGTCTGCAAGGCTATGGAGAGGATCATCATGGAGCTCATAAACAAAGACATTGGGGACCTACAGACACTAGATCCTACCCAGTTCGGCTTTGTCAAGGGCATATCCTGCCTTTTGAACCTGGATGACTTCTTCGAAACAGTCGCCAAAGCCATAGATGAAGGGAAGGTAGTCCACACAGCCTATCTGGACCTTGCAAAGGCATTTGACACAATACCCCACTCGAGCATCATAGATAAGCTATCCAGCTTAAATATAAACCCCTATGTCACAAGATGGGTCGCAAACTGGCTCAAAGACAGAACCCACAGAGTGAGAGTTGCTGGAGCCATGTCAGACTTGAAACTGGTCACAAGTGGTGTCCCACAGGGTTCTGTCCTGGGACCACTTTTGTTCGGTATATACTTTTCCGAGGTACAGGCAAACGTGGGAGGACTATGGCTCACCAAGTTCACAGACGACTGCAAACTGGGCACCATAATCAACTCTCCAGCTGACACAAACATCCTTCAAAAAGGTCTCACAGAGACAGATAACTGGTGCCAGCACCATGGTTTAAAGCTAAATGCCAAAAAATGTATAGTCATACCCTTTGGCAAAAACAATGTGCCCACAAATTACCACATAGGCGGAAACCCATTAAGTACAGAGAAAGTTATTAGGGACCTGGGGACCTAAGTTGATAGCAATCTCTCCTTTGAAAACCACATTGCCAAAGTGGTTAGAAAGACCTTCTACATAGCCCACCTCATCATGAAGGGTTTCACATCTAGATCAAGAGAGGTAATCGTGCCCTTTATTCATCCCTCATCAGGCCCATCATAGAATACAATGCCCCTTTTGGGATGTACCTTACCCGACACCTGCAACAATTAGAAAGACCCCAAAAGTATCTCACCAAGAGGATCAAGGGTCTCAAACAGATGCCATATGCTGCTCGGTTAAAAACTCCAGCTCTACTCAGTTGCATACCGCCTACTTGAGGCGATCTATGCCTGACATACAAAGCTATGTCAAATCCAGAATTAATGGACATGCTCCACCTCAGTAAATCTAAATCCCTTAGAGCCACACGCTTGAGGGACTTGAACCTCAGCACAGAAATAAATAGAACTTGCTGGAGGGACAGGTTCATAACCCAGAGGCTCCCTTTGCTCTGGAATAGAATTCCAGTTCATGTGAGGCAGAGCACCTCACTGAATCTCTTCAAGAAGAATCTCGATAGGTGGATGGGGGATCGTAGGTTTGTCCCAGGGATTACTCCCGTGTCACTATTAGACAGAGGCACAGTAAACTAAACCTTAAAAAGGGCACAGTATACTCAAATCAAGGGGTGGTGTAAGCCATACAGAATCGGGCTAGGCTTATAATTGCCCCAGGGCAGATAGCCTAGTATGAACCTATGAACCTATGATACCACAGTACAAGCAGAAAATGATTGATTTCAACAATTGTCTAAGTTTCTGGTGTCATTCTAAGGGGATCCAGTATCTGTCTGCCTGGGATGACATGATTGACAGACCTCGATGGTTTGCCAGAGATGGCCTGCATCTTCCAGATACTAGCCAAGGCTCTTGTCACCCCTATAGTGCCTTGTTTAGGTGGTGTTCCAGAGGCCAAATTACCACCATAACAACTACAAACAAATGCAATCTGATGGTCATGCTGCAAAATGCTAGAAGTCTAAATCTCAAGATGCACTTGCTCGAAGCACTCCTCAAAATGGAGAACATCGACATTTGTGCTGTAATGGAGACCTGGTTTAAAGCAGCAGAAAGCACCCCTGCGCTACCAGGCTATAACTCATTCCACACCTTTTGGTCCCATAACATGGACCAAAGCTCCAAAGGCAGTGGTGTCTCCATATTCATAAAGGATATGCACACCTCCAGACTAGTAGCCCAGCATAACGGATCTAAGATAGTTCAGGTACAACTAACACTGGGTAAGACGGTGATTCAGGTCATAGCCTGCTATAGGCCCTCAACCATGGCCCAAGACTCTCACTCCACATTCCAAAGCACCCTGGAAACTATTAAGGTCCAACCCAACACTCTCATACTAGGTGACTTCAACTACCCCTCCATCAACTGGGAAAACTACTCATGCACCAATACACTGGCCCAATGCTTCCTGGAATTCATCAATTCTAGTACCCTGGACCAGCTCATTCTTACCCCCACTAGAAGAAGCAACATCCTTGACCTGGTTATTGCTAACATGGGCAACCATTGCTCTAAACCAATAGTCAATTCCTCCCTGGTTAGATCCGACCACAAACTAATCACCAAGGAAATCCACATCTCATCCACAGCCCCCCCCCCCCGCCCCGCAAAGGTAACCACTATGAAAAACTTCTCCAAAGTTGACTTTGGGCTCCTGAAAACAGAAGTGGCTAACTTCACAGCATCCATGTAAATGGCAAATAGATGCGTGACTGCCGAATCATACACCAATGCACTGTACGAACACATACATAAATGCATGGAACTAGCCATACCCAACAGAACCAAGATGCTATCCTCCAAAAAAATGAAGCCAATCTGGTGTTCCCCTGCCATTAATAAACTCTACAACAGAAGGAAGAAACTGTTGCAGAAAAAGGTGAAGTCCCAAGACTGGAAAAACTCCCTTATTAGCCTCAACAAAAAGTTGAGACCCCTCATCAAAACCTCTAAAGCTAGGTATGAAGGCAGAATTGTGGCAGACACTAAAATCAATCACAAACCCTTCTATAGTTATGTCAAGAATCTTAACAGCAATACCCAGGTTTGCTCTGAGTTACTGCACAATAGTACCTCCTATACTGAGCCAACAGATATTGCCAATATACTGGCCCACAGATTCAGTGCCAACTTCAACCCCCCCCCCCAAAGGACCAATCACAATACTGGAGGAATGCCAGGCACCTAGCATTACTGCAGCAGAGGTTAAAGCTGCATTGTCCAAGGCCAAGAATACAGCTTCCATGGGACCCAACAATATCCCTGGATGTGTTCTACATGAACTACAAAGTGAACTGTCACCACATCTGTGTTCCCTGTTCAATCACAGCCTCACCTCAGGCTTTGTCCCTACCGAATGGCACACTGCTACAGCCTACCTCGATCTGGCCAAGGCCTTTGATACCATTCTTCACTCAGGAATTATTGATAAACTCACCAAACTAGGCATCAACCCCTATATCACTAGGTGAGTTGCAAATTGGCTCACAGATGGAACCCACAGTATGAAAGTAGCGAACTCCAAGTCAGACTGCCAACCAGTCACGAGTGGAGTTCCACAGAGATCGGTCTTTAGTCCTCTCCTGTTTGGCATCTATTTCTCAGAAGTCCAGGCCAACATGGAGGGACTCTGGATGACCAAGTTCACTGATGACTGCAAGCTGGGAGCCATTATTAACACTCCAAGTGATGTAGACATCCTACAGAAAGGCCTCACTGTGACCAATGGCTGGTGTCAAAACCATGGCCTTAAGCTTAATGCTAAAAAATGCGTTGTCATCCCCTTGGGGAAAACTCAGTTCCCACTAATTACCACATTGATGGGAGCCCACTAAACACTGAAGGCATTATAAAAGATCTGGGGCCACAGGTTGACAGCAACCTCTCCTTCGACCACCACATTGCCACTTTTGGTCAGAAAGTCCTTCTATATGGCACATCTCATTACCAAGGGTTTTGCATCCAGGAAGAAAGAGGTCATCATTTCTCTCTACTCTTCCCTCATTAGGCCAGTCATTGAGTATAATGCCCCATTTCGCATGTACCTCATTAGACACATGTAGCTGGAAAGGTCACAAAAGTACCTCATGAAGAGGATCCTAGGCCTTCAACACGTCCTACATGGACAGACTCAAAAACTCCAGCTATTCTCTGCCTCATATCATCTACTATTCCACACATTAAACATGGGAACAAAACTGGTTTGCAATCGCTTGAAAAATACGTTTTCAGTGCCATATAATTTTCACTTGTGCATTATTCAAGGATACTCAGTGACAGCAAGATGCAAAGATTAATAATGCAATACTAAAATACAAAAGTGAAAATGTATTTTAAATTATTGTTGGAAAAGATATTTACTACAAAACTAAACTTCCAGTAGTGTGATACAGTCATTTCTGATTAATTCCAGATTTTTTAAAATCAAAGTCTTAAATGGCAAAATAAAATGTTTTCAACAAATTTGTGACGTGCCAAAATCAAATTATTACTACAATGTTTTATGAAATATACTCTTTTAAATAAGGATACTTTTGGCATCTTCAGTACTTGATATCTCAAAGTATAGGACAGTATAGGATATCTATATACCTCTATATGCCTCTGTAAGAGTTTTTTTGCTCTTGTCTGCACAATGTTGAATTCCTGTGAGTTAAGGTAACTCTATACATAATAGACATATTTTGTCTCAGAGTCATCAGCATAAATATTGCCTTTCATGACTCAACATGAACCTTTCTGAGCATTGTTGAAGCAAGACAGACAATCCCACACAGGTCATTTTGGGATGTGACAAATGACAATATAGTACTAGATACCTAGAGTGATGCTGCAAAAGTAGTACTATACAGAAGATCAGCATCATTTACTCCAGCTTCCCCATCCTGCCTCCAACCCTACCAAGTTTTCTTTGCAAACATAGCTGTCAAGATGGCTGGGTGGTCTAAGGTGCCCATCTCAAGAAGTAAAATTCTTTCCACTATCCTGGGAATTCTGATATCCGCATAGAGACACTGTTTCAAATTCCACTTATGACGGTATCCTTGGGTTTCAAAAATCTTAGCTATCTAGAAAGGCAGGAGTCACTCCTGAGGGGAGACCTTTGTCTTGCTTTGCATGGTGTCATAGATCAGAGGGATCCCATTATCTGAGACCTTCTTTTGCCTGGTGTGTCAAAGAGTACAGGCAACACTAGAGATCTAAATCTACCTCATGGAATACAAAAATAAAACTAAATGGCAAGACAGGTTCATCACCAGCATCTCCCTTTGCTCTGGAATAGACTCCCCTTGCATAACAGGCAGCGCGATTCCCTGTCTGTCTTCAAACATAACTTAGAGAATTGGATGGGTACCCTGAAATGCACTCTGGGACTTGGAGGTTGTTAGAGCATGATGGCAGTTATTGTCAGGCACACATGGCCTCTAGTCAAACTGCTTTGCTATGTTTCCTGTGGTTCCTATGATTCAGCTTTTGGGTTGAATTTTCTTTTTCAGTGTGACAAACTATTAAAAAACACTTGAAAATATAACTGTTTATATTGCTGGTCTTTGAAATTCTGCTGTTCCTAGGTTCATAGGATCATAGGAGGTTACTAGAATAATGGTTCTGGGGCCCTTACAAGTCTAGCCAAGAGTTTATCCCCAAAAAAGAAACCTCAGTCAGCACCTGTTGCCCCTGTCAATCAGGGACAAAGGTGGAATTCATGGGACAAATTTGTGGTTTCCCATCCACTCATCAAGGTTACGCTTGAAGAGGGTCAGCGAGGTACTCTGACATGTATGGGAAATCAATTCCAGAGATGGGGCAGCCTTTGGGAGACAAACCTGTCTGTCCAGCAGGTTTTGTTGATGTCAGACATTAGATTTAGGCATTTCGAGTGGGTAATGTGCGAGGGATTAGACTTACGGATATGGAGCATCTCTAGTAGGGCAGGTTGCTTGGGGACCAGGGGGAAAAGTGATCCACACTTGAAGTAAAGATGTCCTGCACTGATCATAGGGTGGAATTCATATGAATTCAGGCAGTAGTGCAGCTCGCACTACTCAGATAAGATGAGTTGCACCACTCCGAATGAATACAATTCATAATCCTGCAAAGTCTGCATGGTGCTGAGATGCATTTATAGATAATTTGCATGGCAATGAATCACTCGACTAAACAGTAAAATAACT
>NC_056733.1:765931971-765971971 GCF_019279795.1 Protopterus annectens
TCATTCATGCATACTTGCTTGCCCTGTTCTAACTGTTCATTCACAGTTTATCACAGCATTATTATACTTCAGAGCTGGAGATTCTTAATGTATTTATGAAAGTGAATGGACTATAACTCTAATCATAGGAAAAGTGCAGAATCTGTTAACATCTTAATTGTACAATTATAAAACATAATTGCCTTTTTGGGGATGGGATGCATATTAAACAATGTGCTTTTTACTTTTCCTGGATTCGATAGACTGGGTTTCACCCGAGGGTTAGTAGGATTCAACATCTCAGTGTATTTAATTGGCAGTTTCTTTTTTTTTTTTCCTCCTACTATATGACTTTGGACTATCCATCTACTTGTAGACCCCTGCCCAATTGTCTTCCACCAAAAAAGTGAACTACAGGTATAGCAGATGGAACATTTTCATTGCAGAAATCAAAGGTGAGCTTAACTTATATCTTAACTTGTTTAGTTTTTTCTACATGCATACTCACAAAGGATTGTAGGGCATTCATATGTTTCAGAATTCCACAGCTATGGTGGCCAGGGGCACAATGACACATTGACTATCAGGCATCCCATTTAGATATCACATGAAGAGAAAGTCATGCTTTGGTGTTCCTCTGGCATTTGGGCTCCTACATGACTCTGGGCCACAGACAGCACAGACAGGACTTTCAGTATACATCATCAGGTTGGCATGCAGTTTGTTGCTGATTAAACAGTGGCTTGGAGGAAATATATGATCAAGAACCATGTAGTCTGTTGGCTGCCGAAAAAGCAATTACTAGAAAATGGAAATCAAAATCTAAACAGTGGCCAAATTTTTGCCTCTATATTTCTCGACATGTCAAAGGCATTTGACACAGTGTCCCACTCCTACATGAGCTTACATCACTTGACATATCTAGAAACACTCTCATTTGGTTCCAAAATTACCTGTCTGACTGCTATCAATCAGTCAAATAGCAAGATGACCTCTCCTCCCCACTTCCCATTACAGCAGGTGTTCCTCAAGGCTCCATTCTTGGGCCCCTGTTCTTCACGGTTCTGACCCATAACTTACACAAAGCTACTAACCTTGATTCCACCATACAATATGCAGATCACGCCACTGCTATCTACACTGCACCTGCCGTAAAACAACGTCAAGACAATACTCAAAAACCAAACTAATGCTGTTCCCTAACCAATGTCACAAAACAAACTCCCCCAACCATGACTTTACAATCACCTCATCCAATCATACTCTAATTAAACCCACATCCAAAAACCAAGTTAATAGGTATCATTCTAGATGATAAGTTAAAATATGACTCCACTTTCACTATCTCTATGCTTACTGAATACCTTACTCACTCCCATCTTCACCTCTCTCTCCCTACTCTCCACTTTCAATATATCACTAACTGCTTACTGATCCCATGTGATTCTAAGTATAACAACATTAAACATAATTTACATTACCAAACAGATATATCTGAGACACTACTCCATTGTATATTCAGCTGTTGTATCTCTGAGACACTACACTGAATAATTTCTTGATATTAAGTGTAACTGTCAAAATATGTTACTAAGTGATCCTGTTAGCCTTATTACCAACTTGAACTGTAATATGTTATCATGTGATTTATTACTATCATTTCTCTGGTTGCTTCACTATTGTTTAAAATACTGACTATGTTGTTATTATGTGGGACTTTTCTCCCTGGGGCTCCACTGAAAATGGGCAAATTTGCTCAGTCAGACTTCCCCGGTAAACAAATTTTAAATAAATAAAATAAACCAACTATACTTGAAATAGAGAATATTGTAACAGAGATAAAAGAACAGGTGGTGGCATCTTTAGAAAAGGTTAGGACAATGGAAACTGTGGGAACAATACGTGCAGAAAAATGTTTGGAGGAGGAATGAGGCTGAAGAGAAGGCATGAATTGAATAATTTAAGTAATATTGCCAAAACTATAGGATGTAAAACAATGTATGTGATGCTTTATGTTCGTAAATGTGAACTTGTTAATATGGTTTGATTGCGTTTGTATAAATATAAATTTGCCTATGTCACAAAGGTTAACTCAATAAAGGTGCTTAAAAAAACAGAGCCATGGTAGTTTGGCATGTGGGTGTTATTGACGTGGCAGTGCTTCCTAGAAATGTGTTAGAGTGGCTTGGAATAAACATTATTTAGAGGCTGCAATATGTAGAGGTGGCTATGAATAATATTCAAAAGCCGAGACATGGAGAGGAAATTATGAACATTATTCAGAAGCTGGGATATAGGGATGTGGCTATGGACATTATTCAGAAGCTGGGATATGGAGATGTGGTTATGGACATTACTCAGAAGATGGTATATGGAGATGTGACTATGGACATTGTTCAGAAGCTGGGATATGGGGATGTGGCTATGGACATTGTTCAGAAGCTGGGATATGGGGTTGTGGCTATGGACATTATTTAGAAGCTGGGATATGGAGATATGGCTACAGACATTATTCAGAAGCTGGGATATGGAGATGTGGCTATGGACATTGTTCAGAAACTAGGATATGGGGATGTGGCTGTGGATATTATTCAAAAGCAGGGGTATGGAGATGCAGCTATGGACATTATTCAGAAGCTGGGATATGGGGATATGGCTATGGACATTATTTAGAAGCTGAGATATGGAGATTTGGCTATATACATTATTCAGAAGCTGGGATATGGGGATGAAGCTATGGACATTATTCAGAAGCTGGGATATGGGGATGTGGCTATGGACATTATTCAGAAGCTGGGATCTGGAGATGTGGCTATGGACACTATTCAGAAGCTGGGATGTGGAGCTATGGCTTGGACATTATTCAGAAGCTGGGATATAGAGATGTGGCTATGGACTGGGATATAGAGATGAGGCTATGGACTATGGACATTATTCAGAAGCTAGGATGTAGCAATGTGGCTATGGACATTATTCAGAAGCTGGGATATGGGGATGTGGCTATGGAAATTATTCAGAAGCTGGGATATGGAGATATGGTTATGGACATTATTCAGAAGCTGGGATATAGAGAGATATGGCTATGGACTATGGACATTATTCAGAAGCTAGGATATAGCGATGTGGCTATGGACATTATTCAGAAGCTGGGATGTGGGGATGTGGCTATGGAAATTATTCAGAAGCAGGGGTATGGAGATGCAGCTATGGACATTACTCAGAAGCTGGGATATGGGGATATGGCTATGGGCATTATTCAGAAGCTGGGATATGGAGATGTGGTTATTATGGACATTATTCAGAAGCTGGGATATGGAGATGTGGTTATGGACACTGTTCAGAAGCTGGGATATGGGGATGTGGCTGTGGATATTATTCAGAAGCAAGGGTATGGAGATGCAGCTATGGACATTATTCAGAAGCTGGGATATGGGGATATGGCTATGTGCATTATTCAGAATCTGGGATATGGAAATGTGGTTATGGACATTATTCAGAAGCTGGGATATGGGGACGGGTATGGACATGGTTCAGAAACTCGGATATGGAGGTGTGGCTATGGACATTATTGAGAGGCTGGTATATGGAGATGGGCTATGGGCATTATTCAGAAGCTGGGATATGGAGATGTGGCTATGGACATTATTCAGAAGCTGGGATATGAGGATGTGGCTATAGACATTATTCAGAAGCTAGGTATGGTGATGTGGCTATGGACATTATTCAGAAGATGGAATATGGAGCTGTGGCTGTGGACATTTTTCAGAAGCTGGGATATTGAGATGTGGCTGTGGACATTATTGAGAAGCTGGGATATGGAGATGTGGCTGTGGACATTACTCAGAAGCTGGTTTATGGAGATGTGGCTAAGGACATTTTTCAGAAGCTGGGTATGGGGAATGTGGCTGTGGACATTTTTCAGAAGCTGGGATATTGATATGTGGCTGTGGACATTATTGAGAATCTGGGATATGGAGATGTGGCTGTGGCTATTATTCAGAAGCTGGGGTATGGAGATGTGGCTATGGACATTTTTCAGAAGCTGGGTATGAGGAATGTGGCTATGGACATTTATTAGAAGCTGGGGTATGGGGATGTGGGTATGGACATTATTCAGAAGCTGAGATATGGAGATGTGGCTATGGATATTATTCAGAAGCTGGGATATGAAGATCTGGCTATGGACATTATTCAGAAGCTGGGATATGGAGATATGGCTATTGACATTATTCAGAAGCTGGACTATGGAGATGTGGCTATTGACATTATTCAGAAGCTGGTATGTGAAGATGTGGGTATGGAGATTATTCAGAACTAGGATATGGAGATGTGGCTATGGACATTATTTAGAAGGTGGGATATGGAGATTTGACTATATACATTATTCAGAAGCTGGGATATGGGGATGAAGCTATGGACATTATTCAGAAGCTGGGATATGGGGATGTGGCTATGGACATTATTCAGAAGCTGGGATCTGGAGATGTGGCTATGGACACTATTCAGAAGCTGGGATGTGGAGCTATGGCTTGGACATTATTCAGAAGCTGAGATATAGAGATGTGGCTATGGACTGGGATATAGAGATGAGGCTATGGACTATGGACATTATTCAGAAGCTAGGATGTAGCAATGTGGCTATGGACATTATTCAGAAGCTGGGATATGGGGATGTGGCTATGGAAATTATTCAGAAGCTGGGATATGGAGATATGGTTATGGACATTATTCAGAAGCTGGGATATAGAGAGATATGGCTATGGACTTTGGACATTATTCAGAAGCTAGGATATAGCGATGTGGCTATGGACATTATTCAGAAGCTGGGATGTGGGGATGTGGCTATGGAAATTATTCAGAAGCAGGGGTATGGAGATGCAGCTATGGACATTACTCAGAAGCTGGGATATGGGGATATGGCTATGGGCATTATTCAGAAGCTGGGATATGGAGATGTGGTTATTATGGACATTATTCAGAAGCTGGGATATGGAGATGTGGTTATGGACACTGTTCAGAAGCTGGGATATGGGGATGTGGCTGTGGATATTATTCAGAAGCAGGGGTATGGAGATGCAGCTATGGACATTATTCAGAAGCTGGGATATGGGGATATTGCTATGTGCATTATTCAGAATCTGGGATATGGAAATGTGGTTATGGACATTATTCAGAAGCTGGGATATGGGGACGTGGGTATGGACATGGTTCAGAAACTCGGATATGGAGGTGTGGCTATGGACATTATTGAGAGGCTGGTATATGGAGATGGGCTATGGGCATTATTCAGAAGCTGGGATATGGAGATGTGGCTATGGACATTATTCAGAAGCTGGGATATGAGGATGTGGCTATAGACATTATTCAGAAGCTAGGTATGGTGATGTGGCTATGGACATTATTCAGAAGATGTAATATGGAGCTGTGGCTGTGGACATTTTTCAGAAGCTGGGATATTGAGATGTGGCTGTGGACATTATTGAGAAGCTGGGATATGGAGATGTGGCTGTGGACATTATTCAGAAGCTGGTTTATGGAGATGTGGTTATGGACATTACTCAGAAGATGGTATATGGAGATGTGACTATGGACATTGTTCAGAAGCTGGGATATGGGGATGTGGCTATGGACATTGTTCAGAAGCTGGGATATGGGGTTGTGGCTATGGACATTATTTAGAAGCTGGGATATGGAGATATGGCTACAGACATTATTCAGAAGCTGGGATATGGAGATGTGGCTATGGACATTGTTCAGAAGCTAGGATATGGGGATGTGGCTGTGGATATTATTCAAAAGCAGGGGTATGGAGATGCAGCTATGGACATTATTCAGAAGCTGGGATATGGGGATATGGCTATGGACATTATTTAGAAGCTGAGATATGGAGATTTGGCTATATACATTATTCAGAAGCTGGGATATGGGGATGAAGCTATGGACATTATTCAGAAGCTGGGATATGGGGATGTGGCTATGGACATTATTCAGAAGCTGGGATCTGGAGATGTGGCTATGGACACTATTCAGAAGCTGGGATGTGGAGCTATGGCTTGGACATTATTCAGAAGCTGGGATATAGAGATGTGGCTATGGACTGGGATATAGAGATGAGGCTATGGACTATGGACATTATTCAGAAGCTAGGATGTAGCAATGTGGCTATGGACATTATTCAGAAGCTGGGATATGGGGATGTGGCTATGGAAATTATTCAGAAGCTGGGATATGGAGATATGGTTATGGACATTATTCAGAAACTGGGATATAGAGAGATATGGCTATGGACTATGGACATTATTCAGAAGCTAGGATATAGCGATGTGGCTATGGACATTATTCAGAAGCTGGGATGTGGGGATGTGGCTATGGAAATTATTCAGAAGCAGGGGTATGGAGATGCAGCTATGGACATTACTCAGAAGCTGGGATATGGGGATATGGCTATGGGCATTATTCAGAAGCTGGGATATGGAGATGTGGTTATTATGGACATTATTCAGAAGCTGGGATATGGAGATGTGGTTATGGACACTGTTCAGAAGCTGGGATATGGGGATGTGGCTGTGGATATTATTCAGAAGCAAGGGTATGGAGATGCAGCTATGGACATTATTCAGAAGCTGGGATATGGGGATATGGCTATGTGCATTATTCAGAATCTGGGATATGGAAATGTGGTTATGGACATTATTCAGAAGCTGGGATATGGGGACGTGGGTATGGACATGGTTCAGAAACTCGGATATGGAGGTGTGGCTATGGACGTTATTGAGAGGCTGGTATATGGAGATGGGCTATGGGCATTATTCAGAAGCTGGGATATGGAGATGTGGCTATGGACATTATTCAGAAGCTGGGATATGAGGATGTGGCTATAGACATTATTCAGAAGCTAGGTATGGTGATGTGGCTATGGACATTATTCAGAAGATGGAATATGGAGCTGTGGCTGTGGACATTTTTCAGAAGCTGGGATATTGAGATGTGGCTGTGGACATTATTGAGAAGCTGGGATATGGAGATGTGGCTGTGGACATTATTCAGAAGCTGGTTTATGGAGATGTGGCTAAGGACATTTTTCAGAAGCTGGGTATGGGGAATGTGGCTGTGGACATTTTCAGAAGCTGGGATATTGATATGTGGCTGTGGACATTATTGAGAATCTGGGATATGGAGATGTGGCTGTGGCTATTATTCAGAAGCTGGGGTATGGAGATGTGGCTATGGACATTTTTCAGAAGCTGGGTATGAGGAATGTGGCTATGGACATTTATTAGAAGCTGGGGTATGGGGATGTGGGTATGGACATTATTCAGAAGCTGAGATATGGAGATGTGGCTATGGATATTATTCAGAAGCTGGGATATGAAGATCTGGCTATGGACATTATTCAGAAGCTGGGATATGGAGATATGGCTATTGACATTATTCAGAAGCTGGACTATGGAGATGTGGCTATTGACATTATTCAGAAGCTGGTATGTGAAGATGTGGGTATGGAGATTATTCAGAACTAGGATATGGAGATGTGGCTATGGACATTATTTAGAAGGTGGGATATGGAGATTTGACTATGGACATTTTTCAGAAACCAAAACATGTAGAGGTGGTTATGCCTTTCTCTCTTTGTCCAGTACAGTGTCATGACATGGATGACAGTTGGATGTTCTGCATATTTGAAAACTGTTTTATGTGATGTAGTCATTGTAGATTACAGTATCAGGGGGTTCTGGTCACAACTCTCACTCCTATGCAGTCCATTTACTAATAAAACACCATTCAGAGCACAATTAAGTATACTAGGCATAGTCCATGACTGTTATTTAAGTTAGGCTCAGTTGCTGCAAACTAGGACAAAACAGATTCCAGATTACAGGATAAAAAGAAACAGTGACAGAACCACTGTGTTTTTGTTTCCTTCCTTTGGTGTAGAATTAAAGGAGTGTGCCACTGCTAGACAACAGTCCATAAGAAGGAGTGTGCCACTGCTAGACAACAGTCTGTAAGAAGGAGTGTGCCACTGCTAGACAACAGTCCGTAAGAAGGAGTGTGCCACTGCTAGACAACAGTTTGTAAGAAGGAGTGTGCCACTGCTAGACAACAGTCCATAAGAAGGAGTGTGCCACTGCTAGACAACAGTCCATAAGAAGGAGTGTGCCACTGCTAGACAACAGTCCGTAAGAAGGAGTGTGCCACTGCTAGACAACAGTCCATAAGAAGGAGTGTGCCACTGCTAGACAACAGTCCTTAAGAAGCAGTGTGCCACTGCTACACAACAGTCCGTAAGAAGGAGTGTGCCACTGCTAGACAACAGTCCGTAAGAAGGAATGTGCCACTGCTAGACAACAGTCCGTAAGAAGGAGTGTGCCACTGCTAGACAAAAGTCCGTAAGAAGGAGTGTGCCACTGCTAGACAACAGTCCGTAAGAAGGAGTGTGCTACTGCTAGACAACAGTCCATAAGAAGGAGTGTGCCACTGCTAGACAACAGTCCTTTTTTGGTTGGTGTGCACTTGGAGACAGGCTGGAAGCAAATTATTTATGTGTATATTTCTGCTAATGGATAGTCTTAGTAAGCAAGATGAGTTCCTCTTTTTTCAAGAGATAGCACCTCTAAGTAGTTTTATTCCAAAAACGACATATTTCTTTACTGATTAATAAAAAATTCACACATGCCTATTACATGCCTATTATATGCAAAGATCAAACCAAAGTATAGATAGGGGGATATAAAAAGGAGTTAATAGAGATAACCCAAATCCATCATAACAGTTTTCTGGTAATCACACATTTTCTTTTATTTGATATGTGAATTACTTAACATACTTTTTACATTGACTGCTGATATTTCTGCTGTTTCCATTTCTTCTGGTCATCGTTGCAGGAGCACGTTCTTCCACTGATCCAGCTCTGAAACACCTGGGTGAAGTTCTTGCAAGATAACTGATCATGGGCTCTAAAAGTTTTTCTCTGTAGCCAATTAGCTGTTTCATGATATTTGCCATGTCTCAGTGTTTTCCACCTATGTTTGATTGTGAACTGACCATTCAGTGACTGCATTTCTACCAAGTACATGTAATTTATGATTTTAAGGTTTCTACTGAGTCACTCATAAAATTCTGCCTTACTATTCTACAGTGACTGTCTAAAATAATTTTCAGCAAAAAACAAAAACAAAAACAAAAAAACAAAAACAAACAAAAAAAACAGCTGTTAATGCCCTTCTGAAAGGTACCCAGACTTGATATAATGAGCACTGGACATAGAACAGTACAGGGGTGACACAGGAACTTCAGGGATGCACAGAGAAGGCATAGGTAAACTTTGGATGATTTCATTTGGCGAAAACAGGGGGGGCTAGAAATGGTGCCTCCATGAGAGGCTATCAGGGAGGGTCCATCTAAACACAGTAATAATTCAGTCCTTTTGCATCTGCTTTCTAAACGTTTCCTTCATAATTCAATGTGTATAAATTGGACTTACTGTGATTAATCACATCTTGCTTAGTTGTGAAAACCTGAAACTAAAACATCTAACCCTACATATTATCACAGCTCAGTCATTGTGAAAAAAAAAAAACACAAAAACACCTTCAAACAATTATATCCCCCCGATGCAGGGGCTCCACACTCATATTATCTCTAACTATATTAACTCCGAGGTTGTCCAAATTTGAAGAAAAGATAAAAGTTGAAAAAGAAACATTTTTGTTTTTCTTTTCTGTCCTGCATCTCAAATACGAAGCATAACATATGCAACAAAATAAGTTCTAATGTCCTAAAACATTGACAGTATGATCTTTCTTCTGTGATGTTTTGCAAGACAATAAGAGAAAACACAACAGGCAGCACTGTTCTCCTACAAATTATATACTGTACTAAGCCTGTACGTGATGCAGTGTGAGAGACCACTGGCCTGCTGCATCTAGACATGTTTACGTACCACACTGACCCATCCCCGGGACTTCTTCTACTTATAAATGATTCTGGAACTATTTCTGAGCTCCTCATTTGAGTAGACTTCAGAACTGCATTTTTCTTGGTTGTTCCATAAATCTGCTTACCTTAGCTATAACTATTATGTTTCCTATTACCTCCTTGGAATCATGTGAAATCGGTAATACATTTTTATCAGTGAAATGTATAACATGTATTTTCATTTTGTACTTGTATCTGAGATTGAATCAATGTTTGTATCTGTATGTTGTATATTTATCTTGCAGTTATTTATAAATGTGCAGCTTTTCTCCCCGAGCCTCCACTGAAAAAGGACATTTTGTCAAGTCGGACTTTTCCGGTAACAAATGTAAAATAAATAAATAAATACTTTGTGTGTCTAGTCTGTTTTAATGTGGAGCTTTTCTCCCCGGGCCTCTACTGAAAATGGACATATATCCAGCTAGACTAGCCCGGTCAACAAATGTAAAATAAAAAATAAATAACTAGATAAATAAATAGTTACTAACTTTAGTCCATCATGGTTTCCGCTGGTAATTTAGGGATATTTTCAAGTGAGGTTCAGCTTATACCTACAGGCAGGTACTGCTGTTTTAAAGTACCATTATGACTGCGAGACCTATAAATAAATGTCCATGGGCAGTAGAAATGGATACAACTAAGTGCAGTTAGTGAATTCTTGTTTGAATGTGCTCACTCAGGAAGATCATCCTTCCCTTTTCATTCCTCCATGCTGCAGAGTTTGGAGAGGGAAATTTACAGTAAGATAATATATACAGATATAATCTAAGGGATTGTGGCATATGCACATATACTTTGTTTAATTCAGAAAGTTCAGATCATATGCATACACTCAGATGACACAGATCTATTGTTTGAATGTTCTTACTCAGTTAACAAGAAGAGGTAATACAAGAAATGGCTTGTTTCCCTACAAATATATCTACTGGTGTGTCTTGAAAGTTCACCTTTCAGAAGAAAAGCCAGAGAAAAGTAACATACATGCATATAGCTGCTGGTGGTAACCTGTTTCATCTTATTTTACTAGATTCCAGAAAATCAGTAAATACTTCACGATCATACAGTTCCAACTAGTATGATTTTGTGAGATCCAAAAATTGTATGAAGCCTCCTATACCAGTTACTATTCACAATAATTGGTATACACTACAGGTGACATAACTTTTTTATGCTCCTTCAGCATACTCCAATAAATTAATGTAGCAGTCAACTTTTGCTCTCAAGGTTTATTGAATATTTTACATTGTGGGAATAAAGATCATCATCTCACAGGCTTGCTCACACATTATTGATTCTTGGGCTGTGATCAAACCCATTTTAACAGCGACCAAATAAACTGTATTCTATGAAGTCCACACTTGTATTCCTTAGAGAGTACCAGCATTCATTAAATTCTTGAAAGGCTAAACGAGTAAGTAAACATCCTCAGGCGACATATTTACTTGAGTAAACCTTTCTAATCAAGCAGAGTAACAGCTTATAGCCACCCATCAGTTCTTTGTTAAAATGCATCTGCTGATTAGTGATGTATTTATGGGTCATTGTAAATGTAGATTATAGCAAGTAAATGTGTCAGATTACTCTAAATGATGTTGCAATACAGTTCAGGGATAAAACCTGTGAAGAAGGCAAAAGATCTAACTTCGACACAAGGCCAAGAATTTCCTTTCCTCTGAAAATATTGCACTGTGTATCTCAAGAGTTAAATTTCAGAACATGACAGCTATTATTTTAAAGTTATGTCTGGAAAAGAAATAAAACATGTTATACAACAACTGTTAAACCTTGTTTGAGTACGTTGCTAGGACTGGCTGCTAACATTTTAACAAAGTGGGGAGAAAATGCATGTAAAATTTGGGTCACAACACTCACATTTCTAAACTGCACTGGAAGCTTATGTTACAGCACAAAGATATTTTCTTCCATACATTTTTATTCCTCAAACTGACTTCTTAAGAGATCACCTTATTGGCAGTTGTATAGAATATTTCTGAATGAAATGAGAAGGTACAATTTCCTAACTTATGAAATGCCAAGAAACTGAAAGTTATATTTGGTAAAGGAACAAATAACCGATCCTAGGGATTGCTACAGTCCTCAAGTTTATTTGGGAGAACATCCCTTCACACTCCTGTATTTGTGTCAGACTTTGGGAAATCATTATTGTTATTTGTTTTTAGGAAAGAGTCCTTTAGGAGAAAATGACATACCTCTAAAAGATAATTATCACATAAATGACAACCCATGTTTCTCTTAAATTGCTGTCTTCCTTCAGGTTCACAAGAAGCATTGAAGAATATAGCAATAACCCACGCCTGGGTGTGGGTAATGCGGGATTTAACCACGGTTGGTGTGGTTTGGTCCCGAGGGCGAAGCCCGAGGGACCAAACAAAGACAACCGTGGTTAATCGCATTACCCACACCCAGGCGTGTTATGTTATTATACAATGACATTATTTGAGAAAAGAAATAATTACTTTTCTTAAATAATGGCATTGTATAATGCCTCTTTGCTGCCCTTCCGCAGCTGTCTGGAATTCCGCGGCAGTTCTGATGTACTGCGCATGCCTACGCAGTACATCAGAGCTGTGGGCAAAAGCAACGGAGAACGCAAGATCTCCGTTGCTTTTACTGTTTCCCTATGTTAAATGGGTTTAACATAGCGAGACAGCTTTAAAATAAGCAACGGAGATCTCCGTTACTTATTTTAAAGCTGTCTCGCTATGTTAAACCCATTTAATATAGCGAGGCAGGTTTAAAAAAAAAGCAACGGAGATCGCAAGATCTCCGTTGCTTTACATTGTCGCTATGTTAAAGGAGTTTAACATAGCGAGACAGCTTTAAAAAAAGCAACGGAGATCTGCGTTGCTTTTTTTAAACCTGTATCGCTATGTTAAACTCTTTTAACATAGTGAGACAGTGTTTTATAGTAACGGAAAAAGTCCGGGCAACCGGACCTTTTTCCGTTAGTATATTGAGGGATTTACAACGGGCACGCTGGTTGGGCTGGCCAATCAGCGTGCACGTTTTAGAGGAGGAATTGTATAAATAGTCATATTGAGCAGAGGTCAACTACAAAGTTGTTGATTTCAGTATCAAGTAATGATTCAGCTAATTTAACATGAATTTGCTCAGTTTTGGGGCAGCTTTCTCATGAACTGGTATAGAAATTTTAAAGCGAAAGATAGCATTCATTTCAGCATGAAAGGTGATTTTGTGCTTTTTAAAATGAACTTGTGTATTAAAAAAGATTGACTTAATTTTATAGGCCTTGTTTAAAAGACATATATGCCAGACAGTGTGTGCTTAGGGATAGAAAAATTCAAATGTAGTTAAGTATTTACTAGAGATGCAATGAATGTTTCTGTTGTCAGTGAACTGTGCTGGGTGGGAGTTACACAATTACAAGCTGGTCAGCTTCTTTACTTAATATTTCCAGATCACAGCTGTGCAGCCATGAAGCTCAAATCTGCAGTGCTGATGACCCGGGTTTGATTACTGATAAGGATAACAGAGGGACAGCTTGGGGGGGAGAGCTTAGTGGTTGGAGGCAAGTTTTCGTTTTACTGGAGGAGGGAGATGGATGTTAATGGAATCCATTACTACAGGAGCATCCCCTGGCTGAGGTAAGGGATTAGGACTAGGAAAAGAGGTTATTGAGTATTACAGGACTGAGGAGGTGCTGCACAATGTTTCCATGGGGTGCTGGGAATATTTAATAACTACTGCATTATTGTAAGCCCTACATGGCCATTAGTGAGGTGCATTTATCTATTTTTTTATCTGATTAAAGGGTGGAAAATGGGAGTATATAAAAGAGATGAAATGGAGATGCAAACAGAGGGTAGAACTGAAGGTAAGCAACTAAGGAATAAGCAAGAGAGAGGTGAAGAATATGGGTAAATATTTTAACAGGTGTCCATTCTTCATGCATAAAGATAGGTTGGAGAAGGAAATCAGGGAAGTTAAGGAAAAAGGTAAATGGGTTAGGGTAGGCAGCTGGGGAGGACAGGCAAGACTAACTAGGTGTGTGGTAGCACAATGAATGTGCAGGAACACAATGGTAAATGAGACATCTGACAAACAGATGGGAGACAATGGTGAGGGGAGGATTGTATAACCAGCAGGCATGAACACTGACACAAAAAGGTGGGGAACATCAGAATGAGGAAATTATAGTCTTTGTTGGCTGTGATCCTGGGCCCTGTCACAGATGGTGGTGATACTGCTGGACAGAGACGTGATTCAATGAGTTGACTGTGGAGGCACTCAGTTAAGCCAATTTGGGCATCTTACCTCCTGTAGATTATCTCCTACATAATGTCTGCCAGCTGCTGATGAGCAACAAAGGATGCCACCTCCAATGGCACTATTACTTCTGGTAGGTATAACAGTCCTAGCATCTGGTGCAGGGCTACCTGTAGGGGGTGCTACAGGCAGGTAGGAGGTTTGCAGGTGACTGCAGTAGGCTGGGACCTTGATGTGCTAGGTACTTTTGGTGGGAATGCTAGTGCTGCTACCAAGCCTTGCCTGAGGGTTGGGTGCAGGTCTTGAAGCTGCAGTTGCATATAATAGTAAAATAAATGGAGAAAAACAAAATAAACAAATTAAATGTATGTAATATAAAGGATACCAACAAAGTGGGTGGAAGAGAAAGGAAATACAGATACAAATACTGTGAAAAAATAAAGCTGATATGTCCTTGCTGTATGATTAAGTTATGCCTAATATACTTGAATGAATACCAAAATTACCTCCCAGTTTAATAAGGCTGTTATCATAGACAAATGGGGGGGATCTGAACCCACAGCCATCAACATGTGCATTCTACAAAGAAAAGGATTAATGTGATGAGCTATCTGGACAAAACAAAAAGGGTCTGTAGTCCACAACACAGTAATGGAATGCCAGAGACAAACGTACATGCACAAAAAAAAAAAAAAATGCTCAGACGGGACTACTACAGGTGCCTGAGTGGTAGTATGGTAGTAAGTAGGTCATGATACACTTGTTTGATAAAGCAAGTGGTCAAACTCCCACTAACCTGAGCTCCAGTTTCTAAGTAGCCCATCCAATACCTGACCCTATGAAGCTGTATAGTCCTACCCAAACCCTAACTCTTACCCTAAAACCCCCACCTAGTTCCCAGTCATTGCCCCCTTATGCTATAACTCCACTCTACCTCCCTAACCCTAAAGTCCTTGATGACTCCCTAAATCTAAAACTCCAACCCCTCCTCCTTAAACCTAAATTCCCAAGTCAATCTCAAGGTTTAAACTCCCCTACCATCCCCTTAACCTACACTTCCTTCATGGTCCTTAATACTAAAATCTCTCTCTTGCTCTCTTACCCTAAAATCTCCCTTGCACTTCCTTCTCATGGCTGCCACACTTACTTCACTCAAACTAAAATACTGTGTTCAGATGAGGTGCAGCAGCTGCTTGCCTAAACTCAGGTTTGAGTTCAAATGTGAACGGCAGCTTATATAAGCCACAAGGGGTTTGAGTTCCTGCCTTCAAGACAGTGACCTTTGAGCACTTAGGACTCGAGTGCTTGTAGTAGACCCTGCTCAGACATACCTTTCTGTCACAGGTTGTAAGCAAAAGAAACAAGTATACTGACAAAGATTGTCCATGGCACTCGCCCAAAAATTGTTGTCCATACATATTTCCCTTGTCTAATGCTGTAGTTAGTATGATGAGACAGACACCTCAAATGAAAATGATCAGAACACGAGGGAATTGAAGCCACAAGGGTCATCACACTGTGGGAGCACAACCTTACCGTCTTGACCCACTTGTCCTCCCATCAGCCTAGGAGGTCATGATTGTGGCACCCCATGTCACTGAAATGGTGATGGCACTGTTCTCCTGTACACAGGATACCTACCAGATGTACAGGTGACAGTCTTGGCTAAACTATTCCAGGTTTCAGTCTTATAGGCCCTTGATAGCCCTTCTTCAGAAGTGTCTGGATATAATCCTGATGGAGGACGTATAGAAAAATTTTAACTCCTCCACACAGCACCTTTGTGCTCTAAAAGGAGCAGTCCTTCTCCAGCCATAATGCCCCACCTTGGAGAATCATGGGGAAAAATGGCATAAAACCTGTGTCCAAAGCAGTTCTTATGTGAATCATATGCCAAACAGCAATGGGCACCACCTCATTTGCATGATGGATGGCAGTCTAGGACAATATAAGTGCTGTATTATTATAGCTCACAATGGTATGGTGAGGTGTGAAACATGGCAGTCCTATATCCCTGGATATGCTGTTCAAAAAGCAGGCTCTACAGAGATTTCACATACTTGCAGTTAAATGTCATTGCCTGGGCCATGAATGTGCAGTGTTGCATGCTCACAGTATCAAGGAGACTTGAGCACAATGGAAGTGTTTTCATTGCACAAATTGAGCAATTCTGAAACAATAATTAGCATAGTTATCATAGCCTTCTGTGTGAACTGAATGATCTAAGTGTGATGGTGTGATGGTGTAACAGTAAGCAGAGACAACCATCATGTTGCAGAAAAAGACAGAGGAGCAAGTTCAGAACCAGCTGAAATTCAGAAGAATTGTTCAGGTAAAACCGAACCTCTGCTTATACAAGATAAGTGTTACTTTTTACAAGTCCATCTTTTTAAGTCTTGCAGCTTTTAATTTGTTGACATAATAAAACATAGATTTGTCACTGTTTATAGATGTATTGGTAATAAAACATAGATTTGTCACTATTTATAGATGTATTGGTAATAAAACATACATTTGCCACTATTTATAGATGCACTATTTATAGATGTATTGGTAAGGTATATTGAGAGGGAGATGATATGGGTAATTGGCTGAAGGATTAAGCATAATGAAATACACCCCCATCAGCACATATTCAGAGTACAACTGAAAGCATTCTTCTTGTGCTTCTGATACAACTTTCACTAAATAAAATTGAATGTTGTTTACATTACATATATGCTATTTGCAAAACCATTTTTAACCCTGATAAAAAAAAAATCAATCATCTCACATTGGTCATTTGCAATGGTATGAGTATTATTTTGTGGGGGTCATTTGCTCAGTAAATGTATGTGCAGGATATTAATGACGTCAGGTGCTGGATCATACTTAGGGTATTATGGTTTGGGGTATTCACAGGTGATTCTTTATCTGGCACCTGCAGCAGATGTTGGAGGATCTAGAGTCTCTGATAATGATGGCAGGCATGAGCTGCACAGTCAGAGAGAGAGTACAGAGTATGTGGTGGACACACTGGATGTGACCACTGCATCCCCTGCACAGAGCATGTGCACAGCATCTATGCCTGTAGATACCCAGGATATCCATACCTTACAAGGAGGACAGGTTAGTGGAGACACTCTTAGTCAGGAAAGTATGCTGGCCCCTAGCAGACAGATGCCAGAAGCTGCCCTTAGCACGCATGGGCAGGGAGGTCCACAATGTGGATGGGTAATGGTGCTCTCTGGAGTCATGTTTATTGCTCTCCCCCCTGAGTTTAGTGAGTAAATGGCTGAAATGCAGCATATATGCAGGGCCATCATGGAGGCACAAGCTAGTACCACCAGGGCCATGGCAGAGCTAGTGACTGTGATGCAGGGTGTTTGTGATTACCTGTGGGAGTTCATGTCTTGTATGTGTGATTTCTTGAATAGACTTAGTCACATACTGAAATCAGCCATGCCCTCTCAGACTTGTCTTACCTGGGCTGAATGACCATCCATGAAGCTGGGCCACAGGTACATTGACAGATGTTATCCATCATGGTCATTAATTACTAAGATACCTCTCCACAGTGCTAGTACTTCCAAAGCTACATCTGTTGTGGCAGAGTCTACACCTAGGAGAGGATGTCCCTGCAGTTGTGACCATCACAGCAATAGCATTCCTTATAGCAGACATTGTTCATGGCCACACAGGAAACCAGAATCTAGCCAGGGTCATAGTACATCCAGTGCAACTCCTGGTAGAGCCAGCTGTCATGGGTAGGGCATGTATGAGATGATGAAACCTCTTCCATGTATGTTCAGGACTCTATTCCATCAAGCTGCAGTGCTACAACTAGTGCTGAGGTTGTGTCCCAGCAGACCCACAATCACACCACCACCACAGCCCTGGGTACATCATACACCCTCCCACACACACAACACACACACACATAAACGCAAACTTCTATTGACACTGGCCCTTCAAAAATACTTTTATGTTAAAACCCCCTCCCCAACAACAGTGACAGCACATGTACACAACAGCATGTTGCACGTTCATAATCCTGAGCACTCACACATTTCTATATGAAAGATATCCTCTGCTATGCTCCCTTCCCCACCTGTGTAAAGATGATAACTGTGATCTGCCCTTTGCATACTGTTAGTTGGGTTGCCTATGCTATGTCTAATGCATAGTGTGGTCAGCCTATACATGGGTAAGCACAGCCTTATGTTGGTTTTGCATGCATTAGTTTTACTGTAGGGTATCTCTCTTGTCTACTATGTTCTAAAGCCATGTACAAGCCATTGCCTGTTTGCCAGTACCATTGCATACTGCACCTGCCTTCATCTGACATGATCTCCTGTAGCTGGCTCTTCCATTGACTCCTCAACAGTGTCTGCCCCACTGCCTGTATGTTGGGGACTGATGCTAAAGCAAGTGCCCTCCCAAGTATGTTATTGTGTAACGTTGCACAAACTGACACTATCTTTTCATATCTGCTAGTGTCATACTACAGAGCACCACTGGATGAATTCAGACATTGAAAGTATGTTTTCATCAGCCTGAACACTCCCTCAGTAATGCTCCCTGTTTGTACCCCTACTCGGTTTAGTTTTGTGGATTTCGTAATGAGTGCCTTGAGTCAGGGTTCCAGCACATACCCAGCATCACTAATAAAACGTCCCTGGGGAAGTCATCCCTCACAACATGATACAGGTTACAGGTGTGCCATATCTGAGAGTCATAATACCTGCCTGGTGGCCTGCACAAGAATTGTTGATGGAGTGATAGCATCATGTACATTCTTCCCATTTCACCAGGTGGGACCTTTATTTCAATGTGGGCACAGTCTGTGGCCCCAGTACCTTAGGAAAATGCGCTATAGCACAGAAATCCCACAAAGTGTTAGCTCTCTGCTCTGGGGTATATGGGAATCACAAGTGCTCTCTGCATACTAATGCATGGAATCAAGAAACTGATGGAGTATTCCTGAGACAAATGGCTGAGATATTGCCGCTGTTTCCCACTAGGTTGCTGAAAGGTCCATGTAGTTAATAAATGTAAAACCACACATACCTTAGTATCCACTAGGACAGGTACTCCACAACTCCAATGGGGCTGCAGATGAGCCCAACACATGTCCAGACTACCTACATGGTACCAGTCCACGATGTTGCTGTCATGGAGTCCATGGAATGTTAGTCAGGTCATTCAGGGTCAAAGTTGCACACTGTCAGGCAAAGCAGCAGTAATGAGAGCATCTTGCAGATACACATTTATCAATATGTCAGTAATCTCTAACATTCTTTAGCAATAGCCTTAGTCTGAATATGGAAAATCCATCCAAGATCAAATATAGTGTGGGTGCAGCCCTGTTGCATGACGTTTGTACATTTATGAATCACTTAATCTATTTTTGCCTCATTAGCATATCCCGAAAGGCTCATTTTAATAATGTTGCTAATTACTATGTCATTATATGGCCATTAGCATATACTGCAGCTGACCATACTGCTTGGCCTGCTTGACTTGTGGAATCTGTGTTTCTGAATCATACATACCCCACACATGGCCTCTTATTCCACAAATTTGCTACATGTGGTGTAGCAAAGTTTTCTGAATGTGACACATGGTTATACTGCAAGTTATAGGGCAGCTGCTTAGGGCCCAGTGCTGACTGGGTGGCCCAGTCAGACATTAAAAAAAAAAAGATTACCCACTTCAGTGCCCTATAGATCAGCTGCCAGTTAACCTCTCACGCTGCACTTGTTACAAGCACAGGAGAGATTTCAGTGGGAGATTTGTATTTCTTTCAGAAGTACAGGAGAGATTTCAGGGAGAGTTTTTATTTATTTATTTATCTTTTTGTTGATCGGGTTAGTCCCACTAAGCTAGTAGCCTGTTTTCAGGGGAGATATGAGGTGGTATGTATAATATTAGGGGACATTTGACCAGAGCATCAGGGAACTTCCCCTACTCTTTTTGAAGTGTATGGGGATGCTATTCCTTCTTACACTTTTGGTTTCCATTCCGAGTGCATAGGCAGCTCAGAGAAAGTAGAAGGAAGATGGAGGCAGTGAGTAAGTGTGATGGTGAGCAGCAGAAGGAAAAGGAGAATACGCAGAAGGAAGCAGAATCCGAACGTCATTGGTTGTCTAAAGAGAATGGAAATGAAGGACCAGTTTAGTTATCGAGAAAGCAGGAGAAGAGTGAAGTGAAGGAGAATGATGAAAAGAAGGTAATCAAACCTTTGCAGGACTCCGAGTACATATTCCAAAAAGATCTGTTTTCTGTGTCACCATCAGAATGTACGGTTACAACCCTCCAATCAGGAGGGTTGCAGGATGTATATCTAAGGGAAATGATAAATTAAAGTGAACCAGAGAGTGAAGCAGTGGCCTACTGGGGCAATATTACAGACAAAATTCAGGAACAGGATGTGAGAGAAATTACAGAAAACAAAAAAAAATCATATGCAAGAATAGTGAGAGAAGGCAAGAAGCAAGGAAGAGAAAGAGAAGGAGAAAAAGAGATCATGAAAAAGAAATTTGTTGTACGGCTTAGTAATAAGGAAGAAGAACTTGAAAGATGTATGGTATGGAACACAGTTATTGTGGCTTTGGGAATATCACCTAAAGAGGTAAGAGATTTTATTCATCTTAATGAATATGCATAATGTGATATTTTGACTGAGACAGAACAATATGTGGAAAGTTTTTTAGAGAAATTTGAGAAAAAAAGATTATAGTACGTGGAACTCTTATGTAGGCAGACTTTTGATAGAGAGACAAAACATGATTGCTGTATAATTTCAAAATGAAATGGATAAAGAAGCATTGAAAGACTGCCTAAAACTGTATGTAAAGAAGTGTTGGATACTACTAAAATATATGATGATAGAGGTGTATGGAGTCGGGGTGGGGGTGGGATTGTAGGATAATTTTGAAAATGGAAAATGACAAGATTGTACATATTCCAAGTGTAATACATGATGAGGTCAATAGAGGTCTTGTAAGATATAGAGGACAGCTAAAAACATTTTTTTTCTGTGGAAAGAATGATCATTTAATAAGTAATTGTGATAAAAGAAAAAGTTTTGTTTGTGGAAAGATTGGATATGAGGCAAAGAAATGTGATTTGAGGTGTGAAAATGTGGGAAAATGGGGCATGATTGGGTTAATTGTGGTGAACAACTACAAGTTGAAAAACAAGAACAGATAGAAGAACATGTGTATGCTATAGAAAAAATGTAGAATGTGAAAAACAAGATATCATACAAGAAGAGAATAAAAATGTATAATGTAAATGAGAATAATAAAGGTGAGGAATTAGTACTGGAAACAAGTGAAGAAGAAAATAGAAGCTGGAAAATAGTGAGAGGAAAAATAATCCGATGGGAAGAAGTGAAAGACAGAAAAAGAAACTGTAAAAGTGTGATTGCAAAAGAAAATAAAAAAGAGAAAGGGTAAGATGGAAAATACAATACATTTGAAAGAACCTGAAAATTCTATCAATAAATCAATCAATTCTATCAATAAATTTTAATAGTATAAAGAACATTAAAAGAAGGTTAGGTGTTTTGGAATTGTGTATACTTCTTGATATGCATCTAATTATTTTAGAAGATACAAGAATATTAACAGAAGAAGAATGGATGCAGATGGAAAAGTTATGGGGTAAAACATTGTGTGGAATATGGGAAAAGATACATGCTCAGAGATTATACTATAATTGAGATAGATGGAATAACAGTGTTGGATATAAGATATAAGGAAGATTTTTAGTGCAACTAGGTATTGATGTACTGTTGATAAGATGGATAGCTGCATGGCTTGCAAATAGGACATGGCAAGTATCACGCATCAACTGGACAGGTGGACGCCTTGGTTACAGTCAAGGTGATCCACAGGGCTCTGTACTAGGCCCTTACTTGTTTAGATTGTATCTTTCAGACCTTTCTTTTTCATCTTGGGTGTTCTACAGTCTATATGCTGATGACCTGAAATTGGGTAAACTGATTACAAGTGTTACAGATAAGGCATGTCTGCAAAATAATTTGACTAAATTGACAATTTGGGCACAGGAGAATAATATGTTGATAAATACATCAAAAACTAAGCATATGAGATTTGGGAGACATAAACTGAACTGAAAGGTGAATATTTAATACAGCACACAGTGATTGAATCTGTAGACCCATTTAAGGACCTGGGTGTATGGTTAGATTCAGCTATGAGTTTTTCTAATCATATCAACCAATTGGCTAATGATAGTTATAGAACTATAGGCTGCATAAAAAGACTTATAAAGTCTAGGAAATCAAACATAATGAAGTCATTGTTTGTTAGTTACATTAGACCCAAACTTGAGTATGGAATAACACTATGGAAACTCTATAGGAAAACAAGCATGAATAAATTGGAAAGAGTACAGCAGAAATATACCAAGGGCATCCATGGATGTGAAAATCTAAGTTATTATGAAAGACTAAAATATCTCAACTTGTACAGTGTCTCTTACAGATATTTTAAGAGTAGATCTTATTTGGGTATATAAGGCATTTAGGGACAACTACTTCTGGGAATGCTTGGGGTTATCAAAAAGTACTAGACGAGAATCATCAGATAACCTATATAGAAGAGTCTATAGGAATGAGAAGTGTACTAACTGGTTTTCTGACATAGTAGCTGATGCTTGGAATAGACTACCAAATTATATTAAAGCAAGTAATAGTTTAGATATTTTTAAGAACAGCCTGGACATTTATTATGGGAACAAGTGTTTTGGTATATTGGCAAGCTAGAAGGGCATTAATGCCCGTGCTTGAAATATTTGTATGTATGTATGTTTATAGAATTATTGCAATATATATATATATATATCTATATATATGTGTATATACATATGTTACAAAAAAAGAAAGAGCGTAAATATTTAAAAAAATCTCAAATTATGCAGAAGTGAATATGGAAATAAAATTAGTGGAATTTTAACTGTGATCTAAGGAAAACGTTGAACACAGAGGAAACGCAGTGCAGTCTCTGAAAACAAGCTTTTATTGTAAATTAGATAAAATGTCCAGACAGAAAATAAGACAGTATCAACTTGTAGAACACAATGAGTTAAGCGCTTTCACCTACTAAGTGTAGGCTTCCTCAGAACTGTGCTCTTACGTATCTGTTGTGTTTAAATAACTTATTTGGCGCCATTTTCTATATGCAGCCCTTAAAGTTGTATTACTCAATTGTGTTAAATAACATTAAAAAACAAAATGTGATGACTACAGTGGAAAAATTAGTGATATTAGATTTACAAACTAAATGATGGGTTAACATTGATGCAATAATATGTGACTATACATAAATAATTTTTAAGAAATATCTTTAAGGTATTATATAAAGTTTTTGATCTTTGTATTTTTAAGCATAATATATTTTATATATTTTATATTTATACAGTTTAATATATTTTATAATGAAGATTTTGACATATACAGTTTTTCAATTTTGTTTTTTAATGTTAATTAACACAATTGAGTAATGGTAGTAGGTGAAAGCGCTTAACTCATTGTGTTCTACAAGTTGATACTGTCTTATTTTCTGTCTGGACATTTTATCTAATTTACAATAAAAGCTTGTTTTCAGAGACTGCACTGCTTTTCCTCTGTGTTCAACGTTGTTACAGGGAAGATAGCGCAGTAGTAGAACTCAACGTTCATTTTGATTCTGTGATCTAAGGAAAAGGAAGAAAGAAGGGAATGATGTCAGGAAGGTATATGAAATAATGAAAAGTGGAAAGCTATATATATCTATATATATATCTATCTATATGTCTATCTATATATATATATATATCTATCTATCTATATATATATATATATATATATATATATATATATGTATACATATATATGGGTCTACTTTGTTTGTACAAAATTTCAGCACTTTGAAACCCACTTGGTCGAGACCAGTTGTTCGAAGTACCAAAACTTCGAAAATGAAGTACAGAGATCACATTACAGCACGGAATAGGAATATTCTCTTTTCCTTGCTGTAGTGCGATCTCAGAGTTGATATATTTAAGTAGGGGGGAGTGAAGGGAGCACAGCCCCCCACATGAGGGGCATAGGGGGGATTGCCCCCCCTGCAAAACATGTTTTCTGTGTTTTTTTAGTCAGCTGATCTGGCGACTAAGCTTCAGTGAAAGTGCACTTTCATTGAAATGCACTTTTACTGAAGTGCGCATCTACGTTGTTTGTTCGATGTAACGTATTTTCGAAAAAGGCTGATTCATATATATATATATTCACTAGACAATCTCGAAATACTGAAATCTTGAATTTCAGTATTTCGAGACTGAATAGTCGAAATTCCACATACCCGAAAACCCACAACCGTGAAAACCAAAATCACGACCACACACACACACACACACACACACACACACACACACACACCACCACACATGCAAACACACATATACCTACCTAACTACACTACAAGAAACAAAACAAAACACACAAACACAACATAACATACAAACACACCTACCCTACCTATAAGCAGCACCCCCCCCATGTGGGGGGCTGTGCCCCTCACACCACCCTACTTATATATACACTAACTCTGAGGCTGCATTAAACA
This sequence comes from Protopterus annectens, assembly GCF_019279795.1. Lineage (NCBI taxonomy): Eukaryota > Metazoa > Chordata > Ceratodontiformes > Protopteridae > Protopterus > Protopterus annectens. The sequence goes on from NC_056733.1 coordinate 765,956,793, forward strand.
CACAAACACACAAAATCCACCACTACACACACTAAAATCCCTACCCAATACCCTTACGTAAACATCACTTACCTGAATCCCCAGCTAAATCCACAAACTGCACTGCACATCACGAAAGCGACACCATGACAGCAGATTCAACATTTCCGCATTTGAGATAGTGCAGTTTTGTGTAACTGCACTTTCGACTATTCAGTCTTGAAATACTGAAATTCGAGATTTCAGTATTTCGAGATTGTCTAGTGAATCTATTTATATGGGGTAATACACATTGAACTTATGAAATAAATGAGATTAAACCAGAGCTTGATTATTTTATAATATCTGATTGCTTAAAAATCATAAAAGATGGAAAAAAGGAAGCAGGTTTTTCATATTAGTTGGTTGTATGGATAGAAATAAAGGAAAAAGAAGACCATATAACATTAGGTAAAGGTATTAAAAGATTGAACAAGAAAGGTTTAGATGAACGATAAAGAAAAGAAATTTAGCAATTATGGAAGCTCATGCAGGAATGAGAATATTCTTTGCGAACTGGACTGATTGGTAGATAAGATTTAAAGAAAAATACAAAAAAAGTTTTTTTTAAATGTCAAGTAAAGAAAAGAAGGAAAGAAAACCAAAAACATAAGTTATTAAGCCAGACAGTATTTAGAGAGACATTAAAAATAATAAAAAATATGAAAAGGAAAAAGAAATATATGAAATGAACCAAGAGAAGATTAAGAAAATGTTATATAAACAAAGATACTTTCTACAATGGAAAAAAGAAGAAGTGGCTCTGTATTTAATTTTACAGGTACTACAGCAGTATATAAAAATACATTTAAGAAAAGGGATATAAAAGAGATGCAAATATGGAAAGTAAATAAATTAAGTAAAGAAGACAATGAAACTATTGAAAATATAAACATATGGGGATTCGACAATATTTTAAAAGATTTGAATATGGAGAAAGCTACAGGAATAGATGGAATTGAGTATCATATGTATTATAATATGAAAGAATGGCAAAAAGTAGTATTGAACAAATGGTTAGAAAAAGGGATAGATGATAAAGATATGTACGGGGGCCATGAAATTTATATGGAAGAAAGGAAAAAAGAAGATATTAGAAATTGGAGACCAATAGTATTATACAATACAGATTATGAAATAGTCATGAGAATAATAGGGAGAAGAATAGAAAAAGGTGTGGCTGCATTCATGGAGCATATGATTTTTGGAAAAAAAGGGAAAGGAAGTCAAGATTTATTATGGATATTAAGAGAGGATAGATGATATTATAGCTAAAAAGGTGGAAACTAAAGCAATGGAAGGAGACATGAGTAAAGTGTTTGATAGAATACAATACAAGGAATTATGGAGTATATTAAGGGATTATAATGTAAGTGAAAAAATAATATCAGTTATAAGATCAGTATATGAAAATAATATAAAAAGAGTATTAAATGGATGGTTATGTGAAGAAATAAGAACAGAGTGTGAGATAAGACAAGGTTGTTCAGCAAGCAGCATATTATTTGCATTATTTATGAATGCCATGGAACCAACAGGTTTAAATGAGAATGTTTCCCCTAACCAGCTTGTTGAGGCTGAAATTATTTTTAGTAAGGTTAACCTTCATACAGGGACTTGAACAACCATCACCATAATAACAGTATGTAATGTGTTCTGTTTTATTCTAGATGTATTTCTTTGTTGTTATGGTTATGTGTTCATGTTAGTTTTCTATTTCTTTATTTTTTCTTATTGTTATTTCGAATTACAATGTGCCTATATATATTTACACACACTTGTAAATTTTCTCTATATGGACATGGCTGTACTGTTTAGAACTCATATTTTATAAAGTTATAGAATTTAAACTGTGTAGAAATTGCTGTTCAAGTACTTATACTCTGTCAGTTATATTCTGCCAACTAAACTTGTTTAATTATTAAGGCATTTAGAGGCTTAGTGTATTATGCACACTAATAATGGGTGCTTTAGAGTTTTTACTTAAGTATTTGGGCTATACAATACAAAAATTGATTGTATTTTTATGATTTAACTTAAGAATGTGTATCTTTTTTTTAACTGTAAAGTGCTCTTTAAATTGCAGTGAGGGCACACTAATCACCCAGTTTCTTTGTTAACTTGACATGTGACTTGTTACTTGTATTTAAAGAATTGTGTGCATAATGGCAGTTTTTCTGATGAAGTCCATGTAATTCCGCTGAAAGCGCTCATTGTTGTGGAATAAAATAATCTTGACTTTACTTCTGCCTTCTTCTTTAAGAATAAAAAAATGAATGGAACAAGGAATTAGAAAATTATATAAGTATTTAAATATGCTTGGCTTAATTATTAATAAAGACAAAAGTAAAGGAATTTGATTTTTGGATGAATTAGAAGGCATTCACTTTAATGATGATGAGATAGATATCCTGGGAATAACATTTGGAATAAACATGAAGACAGAAATACAATGGGAAAGACAAAAGTTGAAAGAGATATGTATATTTTGGAGATCATATAGATTGTCATATAGGAAAAAAGTATATTTAATAAAGTCTATTCTTTTAGGTAAGGTAGCCTACTTGGCAAGTGTATATATGATCCCATCAAAATGTGAAAAAGAATTGATAATGATTATATTTTCATTTATATGGGGAACAAGACTAAATCCTGTAAGAAAAATTTTGTATGTCAAGAAAGAAAAAAGAGGACTAGGGTTAATCAATACTATAGTCCTTGCAGCTTTTTTGAATCTGTAGAAAATGTTAACAGGAGTAAAAAAAGAAAATAGAAATATAGTAAATGATATAATGAAACTGAAATATAGGGATGTTTGGGAAAGATTAATATATGTGAAAAAAATGGAAGAATAATGTAAATGATTATATTAAAGATTATCATAATAAGATATCATTATGAAAACTAAAAATATTAAATGTAGAAAAGAATAGAAAATAATACTATGCAAATATAATGAGTGAACACTATTATATTTATCCTTGGGGAAATTTAGATAAAGAAATGAAATGTAATTAAAACAAGGTTTATTTGGAGTAAAAATATGTATGAATGTAAAGATTTCATGTGGAGACTGACATTAAGCAAATATGCCTTACAAAAGGATTCAGGAGAGAGTATGTAACAATTGTTGGGAAGGTGAGGCCACAGAACATGTCTTTTTGAATTGTGTAAGAGTGAAAAAATTGTGGGCTAAATTATGTGAGATTAATATATTGCACAATTTTAAAACTGCAAATGATATAGGTATGAATATGATAGAATATGGGTACTATGGTAACAAAAGTAAAAAGGAAGTGAAGAAAATTTATAGAAAATTATTCTACATTTTGTATGTGATATGGAATAAAAGACTGAATGAAATAAAATATAATGGGAAATGGGGATGATCTGAAATTTTGAACAAGATATATATTTTGCTTATGGAAAAAACAGTTGGGGAAATAATTGAAATATATGAAGTTGTGTTATGTTGTAATGTAAGATGCAATTGATTGTTAATAATGTATAGAATGTATATAATGTAAATAGTGTATATAAGTTGTAATTAATAAAGAACCTCTCCTCATTTACCGTACAGGGATGCTGTGTGTTGTTACACTTCCTGCTTCTGTTCCAGGTGCCTAGGCGGCTCTGAGAAGCAGGAAGGAACATGGAGGCAATGAGTGGGTGAGAAAAAGTAGTAATCAAGTTAAAAGAAAGGATTTGGAGAAGGTACTAGAATCAGAAAGTAATCCATTATTAGAAGAAAATGTGGTCAAAGGTTTGAAAGAGTTGGTAAGAATGGAGGAGATGGGCAAAGTGAAGAAGAATGAAGTGAAGGCAGTCAAACCTTCTCATGATTCAGAATATACGTTCTGAAAGTGTTGTATGTGTGATGGTTCTAAATTGGAGTGTATAATTACATCCCTCCAATCGGGAGGGTTGTGAGATGTCTACTTGAAAGAAATGTTGAGGCAGAACAAACCAGAAAATGAAATGGCAGCTTCATGGTGTGGAACTATGGATAAAATACAGGAGGAGGAGCAGGTATGAGAGATCCTCGGGAAGAAAAAATTGCATGCACAAATGATAAAGGAAAGACAGAAGCCAGAGAGATGGCAAGAAAGAAAATTGTCATGTGACTTAGCAATAAAGAAGAGAAAGAACTTGAAAGGTGCAAGGTATGGGATACGGTGATTGCAGCTTTGGGTAATTCATCTAAAGAGGTAAGTGCCTTTATAGGGCTTAATAGAGAGACATATTGTGACATTTTGTTGGAGACAGGACAGTATATGAAAGTTTTTTTAGAAAATTTGAAAAAAACCCCCAAAAGATTGTAATCCTTGGAACTCTTAAATAATACAGACATTTAATAGAGAAACAAAAAAAAAAACAGGACTTTTGTACAATTTTGAACTGATGCTGATAAAGAAGCATTAAATGATTATCTAAAGACTGTATGTATGTATGATGGCAGAAGTTTATTGACTGACAGATGGGGTTGTGGGGTGATTTTGAAAATGGAAAATGAAAAAGTATACATATTCAAAGCATAATAAATGTAGAAGGTAATAGAAGTTTTGTGAGATATAGGGGACAGCTTTTTTATGTAAAGGATGATCATTTAATAAGTAATTGTGATAAAACCAAAAGACTGTAATCCTTAGAACTCTTCTTCATAGTGTTTGTTAAACTGTGTCATTTGTATCTGGGCTACCGATTTCTTTCCTTTGGAAAGAAATCGATAATGTGGCCATTCGATGAAGAGGATGTTTGACACTTGGGTGTTGATGGAAGGGTACTCGACATTCTGTCAGTTCGAGTAAGTAATGTAGACCCAAATAAGAGGAGAGAAATGAAGGTAGTTGAGTCTTCTATTTTGTGTCTGAGGTTGAAGAATCAAGAGAGAAGGCATACATGACTTCTAATGGAGTTCCAATGGTTGGATATGATGATAGGAAGACAGTATAGTCTCCTGTGGATATTTCTGAAACAGCAAAAGGGTGCATAGTCAGAGATTCAGAAGAGATTTTCCAGCAGCAGCTATTTCAGGAAGAGAACCAGTATGATGAGGGATGTATTATTACAGTTGGCCAGTTGGGAGGGTTGCAGGATGTTTTATTCATAGGATCATAGGTTCGTAGGTGTGTACTAGGCTAATGGCCCTGGAGCCTTTACAAGACTAGCCCATAGAAGTGCCCTGGTATTGTGCCGCCTGACATTAGTTCTTAGTGTCTCTATCAAGTAAAACCACTGAAGTAATTCCCGGGGTGAACTTTCTATTACCCATCCACTCATCAAGATTTCTTTTGAAGAGGGCCAGTGAGGTGCTCTGCTTGACATGTATGGGAAGTCTATTCCAGAGCATGAGCAGTCTCTGGGTTATGAACCTGTCCCTCCAGCATGTTCTGTTGATTATGGTAATGAGGTTGAAGTCTCTGGAGCATGTGGTGTGGAGGGATTGTTATTCCTTTAGCTGTAGCATTTCTAACAGAGCTGAGTCAGATATAGCTTTGTAAGTCAAGCAGAGATCACCTCTTAGATGATATGAGACAGAGAATAGCTGGAGTTTTTTTAATTTTTCCATGTAGGACATGTGTTTAAGGCCTATGATCATCTTCATGAGGTACTTTTGTGGCCTTTCCAGCTGTTGCATGTGTCTAGTGAGGTACATGCCAAATCGGGCATTATATTCGGTGACTGGCCTAATGAGGGAAGAGTAGAGAGAGATGATGACTTCTTTCTTCCTGGATGCAAAACCCTTGGTAATGAGATGTGCAACATAGAAGGACTTTCTGACCACAGTGGCAATGTGGTGGCCGAAGGAGAGGTTGCTGTCAACCTGTTTCCGTAGATCTCTTATAATGACTTCAGTGTTCAGTGGGCTCCCATTGATGTGGTAATTATTGGGAACTGAGTTTTTCCCAAAGGGTATGATGACACATTTTTTGACATTAAGCTTAAGGCCATGGTTTTAACACCAGTCATTAGTCTCAGTGAGCCTTTCTGTAGGATGTCTAAATCACCTGGGGAGTTAATAATGGCTGCCAGCTTGCAGTCGTCTGTGAACTTGGTCAGCCAGAGTCCCTCCGTGTTGGCCTGGACTTCTGAGAAGGAGATGCCAAACAGGAGAGGATCCAGGACTGAACAAGTCAGACCTGTGGGACTCCACTCGTGACTGGTCAGCAGTCTGACTTGGAGTCTGCTACTTTCACACTGTGGGTTCTATCTGTGAGCCAATTTGCAACCCACCTAGTGATATAGGGGCTGATGCCTAGTTTGGTGAGTTTATCAATAATTCCTGAGTGGGGAATGGTATCAAAGGACTTGGCCATATTGAGGTAGGCTGTATGAACTGCCTTGCCCTCATGCACAGCTCTGGTGACTGACTCAAAGAAGTCAATCAGGTTGAGCAGGCATGATCTACCTTTCACAAAACCAAATTGCATGGGATCTAGAATTTGGAGATTCCCTATATTCTTGTTAATTAGGTCCATGATGATGTGCTTCATAGCCTTATATATAAGATTCATCAGGCTAATGGGGCGATAATTCCCAGGGTCTGTAGTCACTCCCCCTTTATAGAGCGGGATGACTGTAGCAGTGCATAATTTGGTAGGGACAAAGCCTGAGGTGAGGCTGTGATTCAACAGGGCACACAGATGTGGTGCCAGTTCCGTTTGTAGTTCATGTAGAACACATCCAGGGATATTGTCAGATCCCATGGAAGCTGGTTTCTTTGCCTTGGACAATGCAGCTTTAACCTGTGCTGCAGTGATGCTGTGTGCCTGGCATTCCTTCAGTATTGTGATTGGTCCTTTAGGTGGGGAGAGAGGGATAAAGTTGTCACTGAATCTGTTGGCCAGTATGTTGGCAATATCTGTTGGCTCAGTATAGGAGGTACCATTGTGCAGTAACCCAGAGCAAACCTGGGTATTGCCATGGAGATTATTGATATAACTACAGAAGGCTTTGTTTTTTAGTGTCTGCCACAATTCTACCTTCATAGCTGGCTTTAGAGGTTTTAATGAGGGATCTCAACTTTTTGTTGAGGCTAATAAGGGAGTTTTTCCAGTCTTGGGACTTCACCTTTTTCTGGAACAGTTTCTTCCTTCTGTTGTAATGTTTAGTAATGACAGTGGACCACCAGATTGGCTTCCTTTTTTTGGTTCTGTTGGGTATTTCCATGCATTTATGTACGTGTTTGTACAGTGCACTGGAGTATGATTCGGCAGTCATGCATTTTTTTCCATTGACATGGGTGCTGTGAAGTTAGCCATCTCTATTTTTAGGAGCCCAAAGTCAGCTTTGGAGAAATTTTTCATGACGGTTACCTTTGCAGGGGGTGTGGGTGAGATGTGGATTTCCATGGTGATTAGTTTGAGGTGGGATCTAACCAGGGAGGAATTGACTATTGGTGTAGTGTAATGGTTGCCCATGTTTGTAATAACCAGGCCAAAGATGTTGCTTCCTCTAGTGGGGGTAAGAATGAGCTGGTCCAAGGCACTGGAATTGATGAATTCCAGGAAGCATTGGGCCAGTGTATTGGTGCATGAGTAGTTTTCCCAGTTGATGGATTGGTAGTTGAAGTCATCTAGTATGAGAGTGTTGGGTTGGACCCTAATTGTTTCCAGGGTGCTTATGAATGTGGAGTGAGAGTCTTGGGACATGTTTGGGGACCTATAGCAGGCTACAGCCTAAATCGGAGTCTTACCCAATGTTAGTTGTACCTGAAGTATCTCAGATGCATTATGCTGGTCTACTAGTCTGGTGGTGTGCATATCCTTTATGAATATGGACACCATCACCTTTGGAGCTTCGCTCCAAGTTCTGGGACCGAAAGGTGTGAAATGTGTTATAGCCTGGTAGTGCAGGGGTGCTTTCTGCTGCTTCAAACCAGGTTTCCGTTAGAGCACAAATGTTGATGTTCTGCATTTTAAGGAGTGCTTCAAGCAAGTGCATTGTGAGATTTAGACTTCTAGCATTGAGCAACAAGACCCTCAGATTGCATTTATCTATGGCTGTTACAGTGGTAATTTGGTCTTTAGAACATTGCCTAAAAAAGGCACTATAGGGGTGGCAAGAGTCTTGGCCAGTATCTGGAAACCCAGGGGTGACAGATGCAGGCCATCTCTGGTAAAGCATCGAGGTCTGTCAATCATGTCATCCCAAGCAGACAGATACTGGATTCCCTTAGAATGACACCAGAAATTTAGCCAGTTGTTGAAGTCAGTCATTTTCTGCTTGTACTCTGGTATCATTCTGGGTGACAGTAGGATGCTGCTCAGGGATAGGGTCATACCTGCGTGGTCCACATAATCCAAGAGCTCCTCCATGTCTCTTTTCATGTAGTCCAGGGAGGTGTGTCTCAGGTCATTCACACCACATGGGCAGTGACAGAGTCATACTTGTACTTGTTGTGAAGTGACCTGAGTGCATGTGTTATGTGTCGGATTCTGGCACCTGATAGACAGCTGACTGTTACCTTCTCCTTATTCAACCTAGTGAGTAGGACATTATTGTGCCTCACTATCGAGTCACCTATGATTAGTGTTTTGGGGAAGCTGTTTTGCCTTAGGGGCTTAGGTTGAGGGGCACACTGTATAGGTGATGTATGTGTCTTGTGGTTTGTGCTGTGTTGTGGTGGTTGAGTGTGTTTCTGCTTTGGAGGTCTCTGCTGTTTGGGTACATTTCTATTGAGAGCCTCCACAAAGGTGGGTGTGTGGTTTGTGTTTTTATGTGAGAACTGTGGTGGTGGGTGTTCTGGAGGGCTATGTGTTGCATGTGGTGTGGTGCAGGTGTTGACCTTGTCCTCTTGACCAGCTATTCCGGTCTTGGCTTGAGAGTGCATGACTTCCAGTTTGGATACATAAGTGCATCTCTCATAAGTCTGAGTCTTAGGAGGTAAGAGGAGAGGGTTGTCTGTGTACATGAAGCAGTTGCTACACTGCCTTAGAATGCCCAAGTTCACCAGGTTAATAGGAGAATCACAGGGAGCTACCCTTTAGACATGCCAGGAGGGACGGTCATTATTACTGAGCACTGGAGCTGTTTCCTTATATATTCCTTTTACAGGAAAAATGTCACTCAAGGTGTCTGAGTCTGTACAGAGCACTGCAAACACTTGAGAGGAAACTAATACGTAGACCTTCAAAATCTAAGGATAAAGTATTTAGGCAGATATTCTGAACTTAGAAAGAAATCAAGCAGTACTTACTGAAAAATAAAGAATTAGCTTGTCAAGAATAATGAAAAGAGGGGAGTCGCTTGAATGGCTACTGCCTGGCTGCTACTAATGCTGGTCTCAGCACAGCTTCACTCTGTTGTGATATAATACTTCTTTGCTATGTCTCTCACCAGAAGCAAAATGTTAGCACCAATCCCAAGAAGAGAAGCATACCACGGCCTGTTTGGTGATCAACAGTCTTGTCTCAGATGATGCAAGGGTCTGCAGGCTTGTAGCCTTTTTCTGGTAGTTGCCTCAAATAGCAACCAGATCAATCAGGTATGTTAAGCACAAACACTCACTCTCCAACCAGAAAGATTCATGAATCAATGCACTCTGCTCCTGTTCTCAACAGGATCAGAATATAAGTACAGATTCCAAGCTGTCACCTATAAAACAGTTATTAAGCTTTCTGGTGATCAGCAGTCTCCAAGAAATAATGTAACTGCACTACTTCTCTCACCAGGAGAAAACAGAAGCACTAATCCCAAGATGACTACTGAGAGGCAAAATGTGAGCTCTCCAGTAACTGGTGTTCTTGCAATAGATGCTTAAAGGTAATATGAAAAAAAGGTTTATCCTAAACATTGTAGTGTGCACTAGAGGAGTTAGATGTGAAAGTAGGTAACTTACGTTTTACCTGATTAAAAAGTTAAGTTTTAGTGGAGAGTCATTATTTTTAAAACAGCAAGATAGATTGAAGGGGGGTGGTCGCATTTGTATTCTGGTACTATGGAATACCGTAGGATGGCAAATTAAATTCAAATAGTTGAAGGGGAGTGATTTCAGAAAATGATAACTTTGTGCTAACTCACACCAGACAGTAAAAGCAGAGAAGAAATGAGATATATGATCAAATTAACATAAGGGGCAGGCAACTAGAAAGACAGTGGTGTTTAAGAACACAACAGTAACAGGGTGGGAGGGTGGGAAAATTTCTGTCTGACTCACAAGAGACAGAGCTGTGGTCTCTTCAAGTTTTAATATGCAGTTAAAAGCAGAATATAAGCAAAACACTGTGTAAAGAAAACAAATCACAGTATACAAAACAGAAAAAGGCAGAAATTATGTGAGGAAAGTGAACCTGAGAGTGGCAAGGATGTAGCATGGGGAGATATAAAGGACAAAATTGAAAACAAAAAGTTACTTTTGATACAAAAAAAACAGGAGATGGTAAGACAAAAACTTATGCTGATATGGTTAAGGAAAAATGAAAAAGGGAACATAAGGAAAAGAAACTGTTATAAAACAAAGAAGAAAGAGAAATAGAAAGATACAAGCTACGGGACAATGTTATTTCAGTGAAAACTTCTCTCCCTTGGCCCCGCCACATACACCCCAAAGCATCCCTACCACCTGTGCTCCACCTGTTACCTCTAAGGAGCAGGTCTTAAACACCCTTTGCAAAGCCACAAAGGCAGCCTCTATGGGACCTGATAACATCCTTGGCTGCATTCGTAATGGATTAAAAGAGGAATTAGCTGCATCGCAGGGCACTCTTTTCAACCACATCCTAAACACTCGTTATTTCCCTGTGGAATATAAAATAACTACCCTCATCCCTTTACATAAAGAGGGTGCATCTACTGACCCTGGTAACTATAGACCCATAAGCCTGACCAGCCTTATCTGCAAGGCTATGGAGAGAACCATCATGGACCTTATTGACAAAGATATAGGAGTCCTCCAAATGCTTGACCTGACCCAGTTTGTCTTCTTTAAAGGGAGATCATGCCTAATGAGCTTGGTGGACTTATTTGAGACAGTCATCAAAGCCCTGGATGGGGGTAAATCTGTGCATTCAGCCTAGTTAGACTTAGCTATGGCCTTTGACACTGTTCCCCACTCTGGCATCATTGACAAACTCACTCAGCTGGGGGTTAACCCCTGTATTGTCAGGTGGGTTGCAAACTGGCTCACCAATAGAACATACACAGTCAAAACAGGGAACTCAACCTCCACCAGCAGAACAGTAACCAGTGCTGTTCCACAGTGTTCAGTGCTGGGACCCCTATTATTTGGAATCTATTTTTCAGATGTACAGGGAAAAACAAAAGGTCTATGGCTGACAAAGTTTGCAGATGACTGCAAACTAGGAGCGGTCATAGAGTCTCCAGGCAATGTCGACAGTATATGAGAAGGTCTTAGACAGACCAATGATTGGTGTCAAAGTCATGGGCTAAAACTAAATGCAAAAAAATGCATCATCATCCCCTTTTGCAAGGGCAACGTCCCTGCAGATTTACCCAATTAATAACAATGCCTTAAGCACTCAGTCTGTGGTGAGAGATTTGGGCACACAGGTTGATAGCAACCTCACTTTTGACCACCATGTCTCTATTCTGGTAAGAAGGGCTTTCTATGTTGCACATCTCATAAGTAAGGGCATTGCTTTCAGAAGAAAAAGAGGTCATAACCCCCCTGTACTCTTCACTCATCAGGCCAATAATAGTGTACATTGCTCCCTTTGGTATGTACCTTACCAGTGCCTGCAGCAATTGCAGAGACCTCAAAGGTTTCTTACAAAGAAAATTCAAGGCCTTCAGCCCATGTCATATGTTGACAGACTGAAATCACTGTCTCTATATTCTGTATCATACTGATTTTCAGAGGAGATCTGTGCCTTGCATTTAAAGCAATCTCAGATCCTGTGTTAATGGAAATGCTGCACATCCATAAGTCAAATGGTACTCACACTCTCTCTAGAGACCTTAACATAGTATGTGACATCAACAAGACTTGCTGGAGAGGCAGATCCATTTCCCAATGGTTGCCTTTCCTCTGAAACAAACTTCCAATTCAGGTGAAGTAGACCCTTTCACTGACCCTATTTAAGTGCAATCTGGATGATTGGATGGGTAACCGTAAATTCACCCCAGGGGCCTCACCAGCATCCCTCCTGGATAGGGGAATATGTGTTGATTTAGCTCTGCTTGAAACATTGACACTCTAGAGAAAAGGGTTGGAACATGGCTGGGCTTGGAAGGGCCCTAGGGCTATTAGCCTAGTAGCTCCTATGATCCTATGATCGTATGATCCTTTAGGAACTTTTCCAGTAGAGGTAAGAGCTTTCATTCATATAAGCAAAGAAACTTCTTTTGATATAATTTCTGAAAATGATCAGGCAATCAAAACATTTTTGAGTCAATATGAAAATAAAGACTGTACTCCATGGAATACTTATGTTGTTAAAGCTTTTTTTCAGAGAAATTAAGAAGAAAATTCATGTTCTGTTTAGAACAGAATTGAAACACAGACTTTGAAAAGACATGTAAATAGCATATGTAAATGGTTATTTCCTACCTCCCTGCTGCACATTCCTGATGTGCTTTCCCTTTGTTCCTCCCCTGCTTGCTTTCCATTTCACCACTGTCCTATCTTCCCCATTTCTATTCTTTAATGTATTACTGTGCAATGGTGTGCATCCTGAACCAACACTCAGCAATGGTAATGCAAAAGTAGTTAAAAGTATTACATACAGCTGTATTTGAACCCATTACCATCTGGGTCCAAAAAGGAATGTATCACTACATTAACTGCATTAACACATGCTACCACAGAGTCAGTTAAGTAGCAGGTGTATTCTTGAGACTCAATACTGTCAGTCTTTGTTCTTTCCCCTGCTTGCTCCCCATTTCACCACTTTCCTATCTACCCCATTTTAACACCTTTACTCTGGTCAAAAAATAGAATCACACAAAACACATATAAGTAGCAGAAAAATCATGCCAATACACAGCAACACATCTCATGTAAAAAATTCATATTATGCTGTACTACTAATGTTTACTGGCCATTCCTGTGTATGACATCAAATTACATGTGGAAACATTACAAACTGAGGGCCCTATCTAACAGTATGTCACATATTTACAATACATCCATGTGTTTGCACCCCTCCAAGCACTGCAACCCCGGGGTCTCAGTACTTTTTCCACACATGTATGAACCACAATATAAAATGTAATATCAAATGATGTGTGATATGCAATGCACATCAATCTGGTAACATGTAGAACTACAACAACTATTAACCCATATACCTAAAAAGCCTTATCTACAAGGCCAGTGCGGGAATCAGCACGGACCATATCCACAGGGACATAGGTGACCTTCCATACACTTGATCCTACCCATTTTGGTTTTGTCAAGGGTATATCTTGCTTATTGACCCTTGTAGACTCCTTGTATACTGACCCCAAAGACATAGATGAGGAATAACAGGAAATGATGCCTATGTTGAGTTGTCCAAGGCCTTTGATACTATCCCCAATTCATGTCATGTCGCATCTGGGAATTAGGCCATACAGTACTAGATGGATAGTTAACTGGCTGAACGACAGAACACACACTGTAAAAGTTGGGGACTGCACCTCTACCACTAGCCCACCCACCAGTGGAATACCACAATGAGTTGTGCTGGGCCTTCAACTGTTTGGAAAATACTTCCCTGAAGCACAGGCAACAGTAGATGACCTGTGGTTTACCAAGTTTGCAGATGACTGTTAACTGGACACACTTATATAGAGTCTCCCAATGATGGCAACATATTTCAGAAGGGGCTGGCGCAGACTAATGATTGGTGCCAAACTCAAGGACTGAACCATAAAGCATACAATGAATCATTGTCCCCTTTGTCAATGATGTACACCTGCTAATTATGATATACATAGCACCCCCCTCAAGCTCAAATGCAGTGTTGTGAGACTTGGAACACATGTTGATAGCAATCTACACTTTCATCACTACGGGCTCATAGTGGTGACATACACAATTTGCATTACGCACATCATACATATGGACATCAAATCCAAGATAAGGGTAGTCATACCTCTGCTGTACTCTACCCATATCACACCAATAATGGAATATGATACTCACATCAGATTGTACCTCACAAGACACCTGCAGCAACTGGAGAAAACACTGGGTTGTACCTGGGAGAGGCCTCCAAACATTGCATACATGTAAAGAGTGACATACCTGTTACTGTACTCTGTATCATGCAGGCTTCTAACAGGTGACCTATGCCTGCCTGCAGAGCAGTCTTATACTCTTCCTTTCTGGAAATGATGGAAACTGTAATTCAAATGGGAGAAGAATAATTTGCCCCAGGGTTCTCAAACCAGCCTGTGACATAAACAGAATATGCCGGAGAGACAGATATATCCAGCAATGATTTGCACTCCTCTGTAATAGGCTCACACTACATGTGAAGTAGTGCTTCTCAATGACCCTGTTCAACCGAAACCTTGAGTACTGATTGGGTGATTGTAAAGTCACCTCTGGGTTGGCACCTATGTCCATCATGGACAGGGTCAGTTGGTGCTGCTTACAAGCTCACGCTGCTAAACACAACCATTCAACTATGTTCAATAAGGGTACTTGTGTTTTTATACAGCTAGGCTTCTAAACACCCTAGTGCTATTAGGCTTGTGGCCTCATATGAAGCTATGTAGCTATGTGCCTATGCAGGCCTCCCAACCTGTTGTCCCTCACACAGCCTGCTGACATCTACAATAAGTTCACCTGCACTCCTGTATAAATCAGACTTGTGCAGTGGAGCTTGCATAAACTACTGGGTTCTGTAGTCTGTGCATTTAGATAGGTAGGGCTTCTGTTCTCACTGTAGTCAACTTAGTGTGTGTGTGTATGTGTGTGTGTGTGTGTGTGTGTGTGTGTGTGTGTGTGTGTGTGTGTGTGTGTGTGTGTGTGTGTGTGTGTGTGTGTGTGTGTGTGTGTGTGTGTGTGTGTGTGTGTGTGTGTGTGTGTGTCTAGACAGCAGAGCAGAAGTGCATATCCTACAGTTACTTCTCCAATGACATGGAGTGTCAGTATTTTGATACTTGCACATGCCTACACACCCATTTCATACAGGCCTTCCAACCATACCTCCCAACCACACCGAACTACTCATTTTTCCGAGTTTTGGTCCAAATAATGGGGTGCCATG
>NC_056733.1:765976971-766066971 GCF_019279795.1 Protopterus annectens
TATTCTGGTATTGCTCATGATTGTGCTTGGTTCTTTTAATGTTTAATTATCTGTGGCCGTGTTGCTGGAGACCTCTACTGAGACTACGCTCATATTGAGGCATATTAGTTTGCACAGCTTCACAATATGCACCCTACCCCAATTGTATATCAGATCCCTGACAGATGATGTGATGATGTGAAGTATTGGGGTCTATATTATAAAACTGATGGTTGAAAACATCGAACACCATATGGTTGACACCATATGGTTGATGTCTTCAAACATCGAACTTATCAAAACAAAAAAAAAGTACTCTAACAAGTCCCCCTGCACTCCCATGTGGGGGATGCGCCCACCACACCCCCTGCTACTTAAATATACCAACTCTGAGACTGCACTACATTGCTTTAAATGGAAATCTCCCCTTACAGAGATTTCTGTTTACACGTTCGATGTGCGCTTTCACTATTCTTGTGTTGACAATATCATCTTCGATATTGTCGGCTTTTGAGAACATAATATAGACCCAAAGTATTGCCAGCTATGCCTGGAGAAGTAGGGCAGTGGATGTGTAACATATGCCAGGATAGCTAGCTAAAGTTTTGTAAAGAATTATATGTCATTTGTATATCAGGCTGATTTGTACAGATGCATGTGTGGAAAAATGTATCTGTAAAACTGCTTGTGTTAGAAATGTACCAACAGAGAGTCCTGCTGGACAGAAAAGAAATATGTCTGTATGTCAGACTCTATTATAACTGTTGAAATGAATATATTGTAACAGAGGATACTGGAAGAGAAGAGGTTAATCTTAGTCCAGATAACTTTAAAAAAATAGTCTGAAATTAAATTACCTGATTTAGGCCATAAATATTGTATCTTACAGTTCTGATTGGAGCCAGAGACAAAATATCTGTGAAAACAAGGACTAGGAATCCTACTGCATTGTCTGCAGAGGTGAACTTATTGCTATCCTGGAAGGGTGATGTTTTTCAAATGGTTTTATAGCTTCCGGATGCTATAAAACATCTTAGGAAAACTTGACACATATATGCTAGATCCTGGTTCAGTTTTTATTAAAAGGGATAGTGTGGGAATCAGTCAGATGCCCAGGTGTATGTGATATCATTCTGTAATCCTGCACTGAAATGATGTTTTAATACTAGATGAGACAGGGCAGTCTCAGGGCAGTCTGTTTGTGAAACCTGACAAAGAAAGGACCACTCACCCATGTCATTTTGCCTTGCTCTAGTAAATGAACTAGGAAGCAGTAATTGTTTAGATCAGTCAGGAAAATGCAGTGAGATTAGTTAAGTATTGCTTTTTGTATCTGTGCGAACCTTTCCATCTATGCTATTTTTAATATTTCCTGTGATTGAAACTCTGGTGGTGTTTATTGTAAATAGATATTCAGTATTTTCATGTTCTTTTGTTATTTATTATAAAATATATTTAAATCTTTCATTATGGCTGTTTTTTTTCAGTGAATGTTTTAATCTTAGAGAATACTTATATTTATTTGGTGACACTGTGGCCACTCCTGAAAGCCTCACAGCATTGGTCAAACACTACTGTTGATATTAGTATTCATTTTACTCAGTATAATTGGGTACCATTATAAGAGCCTTAGAGTAGCTGGCTTTGGAGTATTTTGGTGGCAGTATCTACCTTGTAATTTGGGCAGAGGGGGCATAGCTGGTAAATCTGTGCCAGCCTTTCCCAAGTGTGTGTGTGTGTGTGTGTGTGTGTGTGTGTGTGTGTGTGTGTGTGTGTGTGTGTGTGTGTGTGTGTACATCTGTGTATGTCTGTGTGTTTGTGTGAAAATTAAATCTCAAAGAGGGTGTGTGTCAGCTACATGGAGCAGGGACACAGAGCACTGGTTTCACAGAGAGGGTGGTGGAGGATTTGATTTGGAACACTTGTCTGAGCCCTCAACTCTACAGCTGTGGTCAGTATGGGGTCTTATTTTGGGCCTGGTGAGAGAGAGGGAAATTTATCCCCAGGACGGGAGTGTGTTCCCTGTGTGCTCTTAAGGGAAATTGTGCTTGGTGCAGAGAGATGCATCTGGAAATACTGTGTCTATCTATTTTTTTCTAAGTGAACATCCCTCACCAATGTCCATGGTGAGGATTGAGACTCCTTGATCACTGGCCCAGAGGAGAGGCATCATATATTGGTGAGCAGTGGTGTGGGTATTCATTGAACTTCTGTAGCCTGTAGGCAGTGGTCACTGAAGGTGTGTGTAGTCTCAGAAGCTACAAGGTAAACATACAGAGTTTCATTTTCATGACAGTTTTATTTATTTTTTGTTAGTTTATTTTAGTCAGGGAAAGCAAGCAAAGATGTCAGCAGAGGATTATGGCAAGCTGACAAAGAACTAGTTGGCCAAGGTGTGCGAAACCAAAGGACTGGTGCATGCCAACCTGACTAAAGAGGAAATGATTTTGGCCTTAGTCACAGCTGTAGCCCAGACCAACAACCAGGAAGACAATATGTCTGTTGATGGGAATGTACAGCCCTCAATAACAGGACAGTTCAGATTTTCCTCAGAGGACTTAAAAACTCATCTGGAGTTAAAGTGACTTGAACTGGAGGCTAAGTGTTTGGAATTAGAATCAGCAGAGAGACTGTGGTGTTTGGAGGCTGAAAAAAATGAGAAACAGCACCAACATGAGAGGGAAATGCTGACTCATTGTCAGGGTCATGGAGGTAATGGGAAAGGGAATAACCAAACCCCAGAAGTAATAAAGGTCAGTAAATTTCTAACACATTTTAGAGAGGATGATCATTTCGATAGTTTTATTCATATATCTGAAAGAGTATGTAAACAGTATAATGTTGACCAAAGGCTCTGTGTATGCTTCCTGACCCCCTTACTTCATGGTAAAGCTGTAACTGCTGTTTCTAAGTTGTCTGATAGTGATTGTTTAAAGTATGATAAAGTTAAACAATGTTTATTGGAATGTTTTAATTTAACACAGGAAGCTTACAGAAAAAATGTTTCATAAGTATAGGCTCAAGGCAGATGAAAGTGTGTGTGAATATATTGCTGAGTTAAGCACTTAGTTTCATAGGTGAGTGAGCAGCTGTCAGGTCATCAGTTTTGAAAGGCTGGCAAGCTATCTGGTGAGGGAACAAGCCCTTAGAACCTTGCCTAGGACATGAGAATCTGCTTGCCAGACTGGGAGTGTAACTCTGCAGATAAGCTGGGGATAAAAGGGTATCTCTACTTAGCAAGCAGGGCATCATTGCACAAGATGGGGATACCCAGTGCTGCACATGGATATAAGGGAACCCATGATGGGCAGCCTAAACCCACAAACAAATCCCAGCAGTAACAGGGGACACCACTAGTTCAGGTACACGGCCAGGATCAAGGGATAAATGTTTTAAATGTAACCAGTGGGGACATGTACCATACTGATGTCCATGAAAGCAAGGTGGGGGGCAAAAGGTGGGGGAGCCAGCAAGTAGGAATAACATTATGCCAGTGGTAAGTTGTCTGGAGACAACAGGAGTTTATATCCTGTCTTAGTGAATGGAAAATAGGCCACTACTAAGAGAGAGACACAGCCTCTGACATAACCATTGTGAATCCTGCAGTGGTTAAAGAGAAGCAATACTTGCTTGGGCAGTCCACTCTTGTCAGAGCTTTAGGAGTAACCACCTTCACATATCTTTTTTCCAGGGTTCACCTTGACTGGGAGGATGGAAAAGGAAGCAAGCAAGTAAGTGTATTTGAGGATATCCCTGCAGGGGTCTTGCGAGAGAATGATGTTGATAATGCAGTACCTTGTATACATACAGTTACATGCAGTCAGGCTTGGAGACAGGCATGTAGGTCTGGTATCCTGGGGAAGACCAAGGCAGACACCACACTTGAAGCCAGGACTGGTGAGGTGACTATTTAAGGGAGGGAGCTACCCTGTAGCAGTGAGCCTGAAGGTGAGCTACAGCTGTTGTGGGTACTGATGTTCCATTGCACAGAGTGATTGCAAGGGCAGAGGTGACTAGTAGTACCCAGGCTGACAGTGAGACACTGCTGTCAGAAGATACCAGACTTCCTGTGGAAGGGGAGCTGGGAAGGGTCTAAAAGGTAGAGTTGAGACAGGCTCAACTCTCAGACCCTACACTAAGAGACTTGAAAGTAGCTAGGGAGGGACTTGACTCTTAAGGAAAAGGGGATTCTGTATACTGGAACAAAGGGTTACTGTACAGAGCATGGACCCCTGAAAGAGGGCTAGAGGGTGAGGTAATACAGCAGTTGTTAGTACCTAGAGCCTACCATCTGGCACTTCTAGCCATATCCCATGACATTCCTTTTGCAGGTTATATGGGCATAAATTGCACCAAGAAACATATTATATAGAACTTGTATTGGTCTGGGATTGCAAGGGATGTAACAGGGTACTGCAGGACCAGTGAGCAGCACTGAAAAGTAGGCAAGGCAGGAGATAACCTCAAAGCTCCTTTGATGCCTTTGTCTGTAATTGAGTAGCCATTTCAGAGGGTAGCTATGGATATTGTGTGGTCTGTGAGTATCCCAAGATCTGCAGGGAAGAAGTATATCCTGGTGATAGTAGGTTATGCAACTAGACACCCTCAGGCAGTGGCTCTGTCCTCCATTGAGGCAGAGAAGATGGCAATGCTTTGTTAGAGATTTTCAGCAGGGTAGGTTTCCCAAGAGAAATACTTACTGACAGAGGTGCCAATTTCATGTCAGAACTGCTGGCTTGTATGTGGAAGTACTGGGAGGGTGAAGCACCTAAACACCACCCCCTACATCCCCAGACTAATGGTTTTGTGGATAGAAAAATTCTACACTAAAGATCATGCTATGGGTATTTGGAGACCAGTTTAAGAGACATTATGTCAAATATTTGCCTCATCTGCTGTTTGGATACTGAGAGGTACCCCAGGAATCCCCAGATTTTTCACCTTTTGAGTTGTGTGTGTATAGGGTGAGTGGGTCTTTAGATCTGGTTCGTGATGAGTGAGAGAGTGAGTGTGAATCCCGCAAGAAGTATGTTGTGGCATATGTCCTAAACCTCAGGACAAGGCTTAGGGAGGTCATGGGCTTGGCCTAGGAGAACCTAGCAGAGGTCCAACAGCAGAAAAATGTCTGGTATGACAGGAATGTTCAAGCCTGAGAGTATGCTGTGGGACAGCAGGTTATGGTTCTCATTCTTGTTAGAAGCAATAAGCTGCAGGCAGTTTGGAAGGGACCCTTTGAAGTGGTAAGGAAGTTCAGTGATGTTAACTACATGGTAAACCTGCTAGGCAGGGGACAAATTGTACCATGTTAACATGATGAAGTCTTACCATGATAGGGAGGCTCCAGTGCTGAGTATTTGCAGTAAGTGGCAGCAGGACTCTAAGGGGGATCTGTGGTTACATTGAGCCAGCCAGCAAAATGACAAGTTATTAAGGTGGATCCTATGGTTGCACGCTTATGATATGACAGTGCATCACCATTGTGGGGTCAGCAATGCCAATGCAGTTGGGCTCTCAAGACAGGGTATGGGTTAATGTGTTCCCAGACAGGCTCATGTCCCTCAAGCCACATTTCTCAAGGATCAGTTGAACAAATAACTTGAATCTTCAAAGGGGGAGAGATTTGATGATGTGAGGTATTGCCAGCTATTCCAGGAGAAGTAGGGCAGTGGATGTGTAACATATGCTAGCATAGATAGCTGGAGTTTTGTAAATAATTGTATGTCATTTGCATATCAAACTGATTTGTACAGATGCTTGTGCTGAAAAATGTATTCGTAAAGCTGCTTATGTTAAAAATGCACCAACAATAGGTCCTGCTGGACAGAAAGGAAATACACCTGTATGCCAGACTGTATTGTAACTGTTGAAATGAATATATTATAACACAGGACACTGGAAGAGATGAGAAGAGGTTAATCTCAGTCCCATCAACGTTGAAAAAACAGTCAGAAATTAAATGACCTGGTTTAGGCCATAAAAATTGCATCTTATAGTTCTGATTGCAGCCAGAGACAAAATGTCTGTGAAAACCATGACTAGGAATCCTACTAATTGCTACCCTGGAAGTGTGGAAGTTTTTGAAATGGTTTTACAGATTCCAGGTGCTATAACACATCTTAGCAAAGCTCTATGTGTGTGCATTATGATACATATATACTAGATTCTGATTCAGTTTCTAGTAAAGGGGGCAATGCAGGAACCAGAGTCAGGTGACCAGATGTATGTGATGTCATTCTGTAATCCAGCACTGAAGTGATGCTTTAATATTAAATTAGACAAAAGTCTCAGGGCACTCTGTTTGTGAAACCTGACAAAGAAAGGACCACTCACCCACTTCATCTTGCCTTGCTCTAGTAAGTGATCTAGGCATCAGTAATTCTTTAGATCAGTCATTAAAATATAGTAAGATTTGTTAAGTTTGTGAGGTATTAACTGGAATTTGTCCACTTTTATTAAGCATCTGTTGGGTTGTTTGTTTCTGATAACTTGTTGCAGTTAAACTCTTTTTTCTAGAGGCTCCTTTAGCTGTTTAAAACTTTCATTTAAAGGCTCACTGCTGCGTTTTAGCTGTGAGAAACATTTCTGCAGTTTGTTTCTAAGTAGTGGGGATATTTGTAGCATTTCCATATTCAGGCTTGTATTTCGGCCTAGTGTTTGTGGAGGCTGTGTGTCTGAGCACATATTCAGGGACATCTTGGTTTAGCCAAAGCCATCAGGCATTTCAGTGAGAGAGAATTGTTTGAGGTCATTGGCTGACTGAGGTCACCTGGACTACAGCTTAGACTAAGCACCTCATTGGTTCTTTTGAGATTTCTTTCTTAAAAGCATTCTCTGGTTTCAACTTTCTGTTACCTAAGAAGTTCAGTTGTGAGTGTTCTGCCATTTTACACTGAGCTAATCGAAGGAAGGACACTGAGCAAACTCGGAGCTATAATATATAACATTAAGTATCCTGTTTTTTGTTTATTTTGTTCTTTATTTCTTTGTTATTTATAGCACTTTGAGTACTGTGTATTTTTCCTAGCTAGTTTCACTGTGTGTGAGGTATTAACTGGAATTTGTCCACTTTTATTAAGCATCTTGGGTTGTTTGTTTCTGATAACTTGTTGCAGTTAAACACGTTTTTCTAGAGGCTCCTTTAGCTGTTTAAAACTTTCATTTAAAGGCTCACTGCTGCTTTTCAGCTGTGAGAAACATTTCTGCAGTCTGTTTCTAAGTAGTGGGGATATTTGTAGCATTTCCATGTTCAGGCTTGTATTTGGGCCTAGTGTTTGTGGAGGCTGTGTGTCTGAGCACATATTCAGGGACATCTTGGTTTAGCCAAAGCCATCAGGCATTTCAGTGAGAGAGAATTGTTTGAGGTCATTGGCTGACTGAGGTCACCTGGACTACAGCTTAGACTAAGCACCTCATTGGTTCTTTTGAGATTTATTTCTTAAACGCTGTCTCAGGTTTCAACTTTCTGTTACCTAAGAAGTTCAGTTGTGAGTGTTCTGCCATTTTACACTGAGCTAATCAAAGGATGGACACTGAGCAAACTCGGAGCTATAATATATAACATTAAGTATCCTGTTTGTTGTTTATTTTGTTCTTTAGTTCTTTATTTATAGCACTTTGTGTGCTGTGTATTTTTCTAGCTAGTTTCACTGTGTGTGAGGTATTAACTGGAATTTGTCCACTTTTATTAAGCATCTGTTGAGTTGTTTGTTTCTGATAACTTGTTGCAGTTAAACTCTTTTTTCTAGAGGCACCTTTAGCTGTTTAAACTTTTCATTTAAAGGCTCACTGCTGCTTTTCAGCTGTGAGAAACATTTCTGCAGTTTGTTTCCCACCTTCCCTCTCTGTTGGTATAGTGTTTTTATAGTTGGTGGCTTTGCAGTTGCCCGCCCCTAGTGTAAATTTGATCTGGGACCCTCCTCCCAGTCTACTGTCATTACCTCATTCTACCCAGTACAGTGAGAACATTTGAGAAGGCCAATCAGCTTAGTTTCTGCTACTCCTTTCTCTCTTTAAAAAAAAAAAACTTTTTCTAAGCTTGTTACCTGCCTTTCCTGTGGGTAGTCTAGCCTGGATATATATTTGCTGTGTCCAGGACTATTTGTAGGCTTCTAGGGCCCAAGCCTTTCTGTGTTGGAGTGAAGCCTTCTAGCTTAATTTTGTTTCTTAGAACTAGCCAGTTTTTTGTTTCAGCACTTGTTCAGAACTTATTGTAAGCACTAAATAAGCTACAAATTACTACAGCACTCAACTTTCCTCACTGTCTAGAGGAAAACAGTTTCTAGTACTTAACAAATAAGCACCTATCCAGGCATGTCTAAGGGTCAGCTCCCGGTGTTTTCTCCTGTCTACCTGATGAATCTGGGCATCTTGGGGCAATGCAGTAATTGCCTCATGTACACAGACAACCCTCTCCTCCTACCACCCAACACTACAACCTGTGACAGATGCACTTATATAGCTAAACTGGAAGCAAAGCTCTCTTCACCCAAGACTGGACTAGACAGTCAAGAGGAGAAGGTAAACACTTGTACCACACCACACTCAGCACATAGTCCCTCAAAACCTACACCACCAAAACACACAAATAGAAACACAAAACACACACCTACATTCACGGAGGCTTTCAGTAAAAACCTGCCCAAGCAACAGGGACCTCCAAAGCAGAAACACAAGCAACCTCCACCCCCCAACACAACCCAAATGACACATACAAACAAACTACTGTAGAATCCACCAACTGAAGAGTAAAAGCTTCCTTAAGCAGAATTATTACGCTGCAGCTCGAACAAGAAATATTTATTATTTTAAAATGCACAGATGTTCCAAGAGTTAAAACAAGATAATGGTACAATTATCTTGTTTTAACTCTTGGAACATCTGTGCATTTTAAAATAATAAATATTTCTTGTTCGAGCTGCAGCGTAATAATTCTGCTTAAGGAAGCTTTTACTCTCCAAATGACACATAGCCCACAAACTCAGTGTGCCACTCAACCACAGCCCATAAAGCATAACAACGTACCCAACACTCTAGTCATAGGTGACTCTATAGTCAGGCACACTGATGTTCCACTCTCCAGGCTAAACAAGGAGAAAGTTACTGTCAGCTGCCTGTTGGGTGCCAGGATCCGCCACATAATGCATGCACTCAGGTCACTCCACAACAAGTACAAATATGACTCTGTCATTGTCCATGTTGGTGTGAATGACCTGAGACGTACCTCCTTGGACTACATGAAAAGGGACATGGAGGAGCTGTCCGATCTTGTAGCCCAGTCAGGTATGACCCTAGCCATGAGTAGCATCCTGCCATCACCCAGAATGATACCACAGTACAAGGACAAAATGATTGACTTCAACAATTGGCTAAGCTTCTAGTGTCATTCTAAGGGGATCCAGTATCTCTCTGCCTGGGATGACATCATCGACAAGTCACGATGCTTTTCCAGAGATGGCCTGCACCTGTCACCCCTGGGATTCCGGATACTGGCTAAGGCTCTAGCCACCCCTATAGTGCCTTTTTTAGGCAAGGTTCAAATGACAAATTCAGCACCCTAACAGGTACAGGCAAGAAGAATCTGAGGGTATTGCTACTCAATGCTAGAAGTCTAAACCTCAAAATGCACTCTCTCGAGGCACTCCTTAAAATGGAGAACATCAACATCTGTGCAGTGACAGAGACCTGGTTCAAGACTTCAGAGAGTACCCCTGCATTACCAGGCTATAATTCATACCACACCTTTCGGCCACCTAACCTGGACCGGAACACTAAAGGCGGAGGCGTGTCCATATTCATTAAGGATATCCACACCTCCAGGCTAGTTGCCCAGCATAATGCATCCGAGATTATCCAAGTGCAACTAACTCTGGGCAAGACCGCAATCCAAATTGTAGCTTGCTACAGATCCCCCACCATGCCCCATGATTCCAACTCCTCATTTCTTAATACACTGGAAAATATTAGGGTACAACCTAACACCCTAATAATGGGCGATTTCAACTACCCTACCATTAACTGGGAAAACTACTCATGTACCAACTGTTGTGCTCAAAGTTTTCTGGAATTCATAAATTCTAATGCCATGGATCAACTTATCCACACCCCACCAGGGGCAGCAATATCCTAGACTTGGTTATTACCAACAAGGGCAACCAGTGCTCCACACCAGAGGTCAATTCCTCGTTGGTCAGATCCGACCATAAGCTAATCACCCTAGACATCCACATCCCTCCCCCACCCCCCAGTAGGGAAACCACAGTAAAAAATTTCTCCAAAGCCAACTTCACGCATCTTAAGACATAAGTGGCAAACTTCACGACACCCATGCTGACGGACAATAGAGGTATGACTGCTGAATCCTACACAAATGCACTTTATAAGCACTTACATGAGTGCATGGATCATGCAATCCCTAACAGAACCAAGATGCTATCCTCCAAAAAAGGAAGCCAATCTGGTGGTCCCCTGCCATAAACAAACTCTACAACAGAAGAAAGAAAC
This sequence comes from Protopterus annectens, assembly GCF_019279795.1. Classification (NCBI taxonomy): domain Eukaryota; kingdom Metazoa; phylum Chordata; order Ceratodontiformes; family Protopteridae; genus Protopterus; species Protopterus annectens. Next base: position 765,987,451 of record NC_056733.1, read on the forward strand.
TGTTGCAAAAAAGAGTAAAATCCCATGATTGGAGAAACTCCCTGGTCAGCTTCAGTAAGAAGCTGAGATCCCTCATAAAATCCTCCAAAGCTAGTTATGAAAACAAAATCACCACTGACTCTAAAGACAACCACAAAGCATTCTATAGCTAAGTCAAGAATCTCAATGGCAACACTCAGATCTGCTCTGAGTTACAGCACAATGGCACTAAATATACAGAACCAACGGATATTGCCAACATCCTGGCAGATAGGTTCAGTACTAACTTTAACCCTCTGTCATCCCCTAAAGGGCCCATCTCTATACCAGAAGAATGCAAAGTTCCTGTAATCATGGCTGCACAGGTAAAAAACACACTATTCAAAGCCAAGAACACAGCATCCATGGGACCTGACGACATCCCAGGCTGTGTTCTACATGACCTACAGAATGAACTGGCACCCCACCTTAGTACCATGTTCAATCATAGCCTCACCTCAGGCTATGTGCCCACTGAATGGCGCACAGCGACAGTTATCCCACTCCACAAAGGGGGAGCCACCACAGACCCCAGAAACTACTGCCCCATTAGCCTAACGAACCTGGTCTGCAAGGCTATGGAGCGTATCATCATGGAACTTATAAACAATGACATTGGTAATCTCCAAACTCAGGACCCCACCCAGTTCGGGTTTGTAAAAGGCAGATCATGTCTCCTAAACCTGATAGACTTCTTTGAAGCAGTCACCAAAGCCATAGATGAGGGTAAGGTGGTTCACACAGCCTATCTAGATCTTGCCAAGGCTTTTGACACCATCCCCCACTCTGGAATTATAGATAAACTCACTAAACTAGGTATAAATCCCTATGTCACAAGATGGGTTGCCAACTGGCTCACTGACAGAACCCACACTGTGAAAGTAGCAGACTCAAATCCAGCTTCAGACCAGTGACAAGTGGAGTACCACAGGGTTCAGTCCTGGGTCCTCTCCTGTTTGGTATCTACTTCTCTGAAGTACAGGCCAACACAGAAGGTCTTTGGCTAATGAAGTTCGCAGATGACTGCAAACTAGGAGCCATAATCAAAACTCCAAAAGATGTGGACATCCTACAAAAGGGCCTTGCTGAGACAGATGCCTGGTGTCAAAGCCATGGCCTCAAGCTCAATGCCAAAAAGTGCATTGTCATTCCTTTTGGTAAAAACTCAGTGCCCATGAACTACCACATAGATGGTAGTCTACTTAACACCGAAAGTGTGATAAGAGACCTTGGGACACAGGTGGGCAGTAGTCTCTCCTTTGATAATCACATTGCCACAGTAGTCAGGAAATCCTTCTATGTGGCACACCTCATCACAAAAGGTTTCTCATCCAGGAAAAAAGAGGTCATTGTTCCCCTCTACTCATCACTCATTAGACCCATTATAGAGTACAATGCCCCTTTTGGTATGTACCTCACAAGACATCTACAACAACTGGAAAGGCCACAGAAATACCTCACAAAGAGGATTACCAGCCTCAAAGAGATGTCCTATGCAGACCATCTAAAAAAACTGCAGCTTTACTCCATTGCATATCGCCTACTCAGGGGCGATCTCTGCCTAACACACAAAGCTATGTCAAACCCAGAGCTTTTAGACATGCTCCACTTAAAGAAATCCCAATCCCTACGAGCTACACACTCTAGGGACCTAAACCTTGTCACCACAATAAACAGAACATGCTGGAGGGATAGATTCCTGTCCCAGAGACTTCCCATACTCTGGAACAAACTACCTATCTATATCAAACAAAGCTCCTCATTAGCACTGTTCAATAAAAATCTTGATGATTGGATGGGAGATAGGAAATTCACCCAAGGGGATCACTTCTGTGGCTCTGCTCGACAGTGGCACAGGAAAATAATTTTCTTGGGTGGCGAAAGCCAGGGTATCTTTGCCTAGGCTTATATAGGCCCTAGGGCCAATAGCCTAGTACCTACCTATGAACCTATGAACCTATGAAGTATTGTTTTTCTGTATCTGTGTGCACCTTTCCATCTGTGTTATTTTTAACATTTCCTGTGATTGAAACTCTGTTTTTTATTGTAAATAGATATTTTCATGTTCTTTTATTATTTATTATTAAATATGTTTAACCCTTTCATTGTGGTTGGTATTTTAGAAAATATTTTAACTTTGAGAGTACTTATATATATTTGATGACACTTTGGTCACATTGGTCAGACACTACCTTTTGTATTAGTATTAATTTTATTCAGTATAATTGGGTACCCTTATAAGAGCCTTAGAAGTAGCTGGCTTTGGAGTGTTCTGGTGGCAGTATCTACCTTGTAGTCTGGGCAGAGGGGTCATAGCTGGTAAACCTGTGCCAGCCTTTCCCAGGTGAGTGTGTGTGTGTGTGTGTGTGTGTGTGTGTGTGTGTGTGTGTGTGTGTGTGTGTGTGTGTGTGTGTGTGCAAATTAAATCGTAAAGAGCATATGTGTCAGCTACTTAGATCAGGGACACAAACCACTGGTTTCACTGAGAGGGTGGTGGAGGACTTGGTTTGGAACACTTGGCTGAGTTCTCAACTCTAAAGCTGTGCCAGTGGGGAATCTTATTGTGGGTCTAGAGAGAGAAAGAGAAGAACTAGTCCCTGGACTGAGCGTGTTCCCTATGTGCTCTTAAGGAAAATTGTGCCTGATGCAGAGAGGCCTGCATCTGGAAGTATTGAGTGTATCTATTTGTATTCCAAGTGCACGTCCCTCTCCAGTGTCAGTGATGAGGATTCAGACTCCTTGATTACTGGTCTAGAGTGGGGACGTCACAGCATGTTCATAGGTTCATAGGTTCATAGGTTGGTACTAGACTATCAGCCCTAGGGCCTATACAAGCCTAGCCATAACAATTCCCTGGCTATTTCTTCCCACATTATTTACTTTCTTGGACCCCTGTCTAGCAGGGCGACTGACGTGATCCCTGGGGTGAATTTCCTTTCTCCCATCCAATCGTCAAGGTTCCTCTTGAAGAGGTCCAAAGAGGCACTCTGCTTGACATGTATGGGCAATCTATTCCAGAGTCTGGGGAGTCTCTGGTTCAGGAACCTATCCCTCCAGCATGTTTTGTTTATTGTGATGACAAGGTTTAGATCCCTGGAGCATGTAGCTCTGAGGGATTGGGATTTCTTTAAGTGTAGCATGTCCAACAGCTCTGGGTTTGACATGGCCTTGTATGTTAAGCAGAGATCACCTCTGAGTAGACGATATGCACAGAGTATAGCTGGAGTTTTAAGGCGGTCAGCGTAAGGCATCTGCTTTAGGCCTGTGATTCTTTTAGTGAGGTATTTCTGAGGCCTTTCCAGTTGTTGCAGATGTCTTGAGAGGTACATACCAAATGGGGCATTGTATTCTATAATGGGTCTAATGAGGGATGAGTACAGTGGGACAATGACCTCCTTTTTCTGGATGAAAAGCCCTTCGTGATGAGGTGTGCCACATAGAAGGATTTCCTGACTGTTGTGGCGATGTGGTTATCGAAGGTGAGACCACTGTCCACCTGTGTCCCTAAGTCTCTTATCACACTTTCTGTGTTTAGTGTACTGCCACCTATATGGTAATTCATGGATACATGTTTTTTCCCAAAGGGGATAACAATACATTTCTTGGCATTGAGCTTGAGCCCATGGCTCTGGCACCAAGCATCTGTTTCTGTAAGGCCATTTTGTAGAGTATCCACATCATTTGGGGATTCAATAATGCCTCCCAGTAGCTCTCACTAGACACCTGCAGCAACTGGAGAGACCACAGAGGTTTCTCAACAAAGAAAATACAGGGCCTCCAAACCATGACTTATGCGGATAGACTGAAAGCCCTGTCAATATACTGTGCATCGTATAGGCTGCTGAGAGGTGACTTGTGCCTAGCCTACAAGGCTGTCTCTGACCCTGCCCTGATGGATATAATGCACATTTGCAAATCAAATGGCACAAGAGTCACTCATTCTATGGATCTTAACCTAGCCTGTGACATTAATAGAACATGCAGGAGAGACAGATGTATCTCCCAGAGGTTGCCTCTACTCTGGAATAAACTTCCAAGTCACATGAAGCAGAGCTCCTCACTGACCCTATTCAAGCTATGGTCAGTGAGAAGCTGGATAAATGGATGGGAGACAACAAATTCACACCAGGGAGTGGTACCCATCTCCCTCATCGACAGAGGTAGTCAGTGTTTATCATAGACTCTCTCTGTGAATTACGTCCATTTAACCAAGGGTAATTGAGGCAACTTGGGATTAACATGGCTAGGCTTGTAAGGGCTCTAGGCCTCTAGTGTAGTAACCTCCTATGAACCTATGAACCTATAAAGATATTAAAGAACAAAGGCTATCAATGAAAGTAAGAACTTTCTCTGAGCAAGAAAATATAGATTTGGAAAAAAAAACACAAGATTCAAAGAACTCTATATAGTATTAAGCCAAGTAAATATACACACAGCAGCAGGTCCGGATGTCTTAGAGTATCAAAATAAAAATAAAAGAACGTAATGGATTCCCAAAAAGACGTTTAATATAAAACACATTAAACAGTAAGCGCTTTCATCACCAACTGTCTTAGAATATCAAATGCATAGGAACATTACAGTAAGTCAAAAGGAGTATTTTACAGAAGTATTAAACAACTGGTTTAATTAAGGATTTAAGTATAATGAACTATGTAGTGGAATTTTTTAATTTATATGGAAAAATGTGAGAGGAAAGATATAAGAAATTGTAGACCTATTGTTTTGAATAATACTGATTATAAAATGTTTATGAAAATACTACAGAAAAGAATGGAATCAAAACTTAGGAATATTCTATTATATTCAATATATTGTGTTAAAGGAAAAGGTTGTCAAGAAGTATTAATGATTTTTAGAGAAATTATAGATGCCATACTAAGTAGACAAGAAAATACTGTAAATATGGTAGATCTAAGCAAAGGTTTTGACACTCTTCAGCATAATATGCAATGGGATATATTCAAAGCTTATAATTTAAGTACAGAAAAAAAAATGTGTGTATTACAGCATGCACACTGAACAAAATTAAAGTTTTGATTAATGGGTGAGTGAGTGAAAAAAATAAAAAAATATTAAAAGAGGTATAAGGCAAGGATGTCCTTTTAGTAACATTATATTTTCACTAGTTATGAAAGCAATAACTAGTTATATTAATTCAGTATATGGTAATGTTAGATACAGAACAAAAGAAGGTATCGATATACCTATAATGTTATCAAATGCAGATGACAACATTCTAGTTACTAAGCATTTAAATGGAAGAAGTTATAAGCAAGTTGAATGCATGTTTAGATAAAAATGGTATGTGTTTAAACATAGAGAAAAGTAAAAGTTTAGGGTATGAAGGTAGGATTAAGGTGTTGAATTCGGCACTCAAGAAATTTAATTATCAGTTATTACATTTGGAAAACAAGATGTATTACTACAATGGGAAAACATGAAAAATATGTGTTCTTTTTGGAGGCATTTTAAACTCTCTTTCAAGAAAAACGTCTATTTGCTTAACTCTGTTGTATTAGGAGATATTTCATAGTTAGTGTGTTTAGTATGGCATTGTCAATTGAAAAAGATATTCCTGGGGAGTCAAAAACCTCCGTGTAGGTTTAGCACGAAGCCTGCATGGAATTTGCATTTTTGTGTGGTGAAGTAGCAGTGCTAATTACATATGCATGCTGCGGTGACCAGAACTGGGAAACCACATGGAAATTTGAACAAACTCATTCACTCATGCTACCACATGTCAGCAATGGGGACTTAGGGTGCTGGTGAGAAGTGGGCTACTGGATGAAGGAATTTCATTACACTGAAGTTGGAAACCCATATTGCAGTGTGAAATTTGAAGTGGCCACCATGATAGCCAAAAGGAAATCATTGCCAAGGAACTCATGAAATGCAAAATCTCGATTGTTATTCAACCAATATTGGGCCACCTGGCAGTGCTCACCACTGATGGTATGACAAAGGGAGATACTGCCAGCCCAGCTATCTGGATTTTTTGTAAATATTTATATGTCATTTGTGAGTATCAGCATGATGTGTATAAGATGTTTGTGTTATAAATGTATTAGAACTATATGTCATGTGTATATCAAATTGCTTGAAGGTATTTGCAAAGTGCTGTTTGAAATGTAACCACAGTGTACCCTACTGAAAAAGAACAGAAATGTACATGCACTATTGCAACTGTTTAAATCTATATATTTTAACAGTGGAAACTGGAACACAGAAGGTTAGCCTCAGTCCAGCAAAAACTTCAGAAAAAATAGCTGAAATTAAATTACTTTATGGTTATGCAATAAAAGATGATATCTTTCAGTTTCCACGCGATAAGAAGACACAATGTCTGTACTAGGGAGTTTTCTGTATTGTCTTTAAAGTGAAATTACTAGTTTTGAAATATGAAGGAATGCAATTGTTTTATGACTTCCCACATCTGCCAAAGATCTGAGGTCTATGTATTTTCGCAGGTAGATGGTAAATACTGCTAGCTTCCAGCAGTGGGGGTTTCACCTGGGATAGAGTCAGATGACAAGAAACAATGTTATTCTGAAAGCTATCCCAGCAGTAATATTTGAAATATTAATTTGAGAGGTCTCTGAGTGAGACACAGCATTCTGTATTCTGTCTTTGACCTGACAACAACTGGAAGATACATTCAACACATCTATCTTGCTCTGTAAATAAGTTTCTAGGGCATAGTAACTCTCTTAGATATAGTCAGGAATATAGCAAAGCTTAGCTTAGATATTATTTATTTGAGACTATCCTGCAATGTTGTTTTAAACATTTAGGTTCATAGGTTCATAGGTGTGCACTAGTCTAATGGCCCTGGGGCCTTTACAAACCTAGCCGTAGGATTACCCTGGCATAATGCCACCCAACCTTAGTTCCCAGTGCGTCTGTTGAGTAGAGCCACTGGTGTTATCCCCAGGGCAAATTTTCTGTTTCCCATCCACTCATCAAGATTTATCTTGAAGAGGGTCAGCGAGGTGCTCTTCTTGACATGTATGGGAAGTCTGTTTCATAGCATGGGCAGTCTCTGGGTTATGAACCTGTCCCTCCAGCATGTTCTGTTAATTGTGGTAATAAATAAACAGCCTCTCCAAGGCTCAGAGCCAGGACTCTGCACACCATACACAAAGTGATTTACCACTAAGCCATGACAGATTTCCTGTGATTTTGAACTCTGATATCACTGTAAATATATATATATATATATATATATATATATATATATATATATATATATATATATATATATATATATATGTATTGTCTTGTTCTTTTATTATTTATTATTAAATATATTTAAATATTTCACTGTGGCTGATCTGTCTAGTGATATTTAAGTTCTGAGAGTACTTGCATATTTATTTGGTGACTCGGTGGGTCACTCCTAATAGCCTTGCTCTTGGTCAAACTACCATTTGTAGTAATAGTAACATTACACAATAAGATTGAACACCCTTTGTTAAGGGCCTTAAAGTCGCTGATAAGGAGCTGGTTGGTGGCAGTGATAACTACCTTATAGTCTGGGTAAAAGTGGGCATAGTTAGTAAACCTGTGCCAGCCTTTCCTAGATGTTTGTGTGTATAAATCACACCTCAAAGAGGGTATTTGTGTCAGCTACTTGAGCAGGGACATGAAGCACTGGTTGGACAGAGAGGGTGCTAGAGGTCTTGGCTTGGCAACTCTGCTGAGATCTCAACTATATAACTGTGCCAGTGGGGAGTCTTATTGGGGATCTGGAGAAAGAGGGGGAACCAGCCCCAGACTGACTGGAGTCACTGTGTGCTTTTAAGGGAAATTTCACTTGATGCAGAGAGCTGCATCTGGTAATACTGTGTGTGCACCTTGTCATCCTCTGAGTGTATGTCCCCCACTGGTGCCAGTGGTGAAGACTGAGGCTCCTTGATTACTGCTTCAGTGGTGAGGCATCATATTTACTGGCTGGCAGTGGTAGGATCACTGCATCACTTACTGGGATTCAGTGGTAGGGATATTGAACTCCTGTAGCCTGTAAACAGTGGTCACTAAAGAAGGTGATTGTACTTTCAAGCAGCCGGACAGTGAATATTCAGAGTTCCATATCACAATAGTTTTATTAAATTTTTTTAGCTTAGTTAGTCAGGGAGAGCAGTCAAAGATGTCAGCAGAGGAGTATGGCAAGTTGATTAAAAGCCAATTGGCTAAGATGTGTCAAGACACAAGATTGGTACATGCAAAACTAACTAAAGTGGAAATGGTTGTAGCCTTAGTCACAGACCAACAACCAGGAAGACAACCAGACTGGCCTTAGGGATGTACAACTCTCAGAAAATGTACAGTATAACTTTGCCACAGAGGACTTAAAAATCCATTTGGAGATAAAGATACTTGAACTGGAGGCCAAATGTTTGGAAATAGAATCAGAAGAGAGACTGTGGTGTTTGGAGGCTGAAGAAAAGGAGAAACAGAACAAATGAAATTAGAATCAGCAGAGAGACTGAGACATCTGGAGGGTGAAGAAAATGGGAGACTGAGACATTTGGAGGTTGAAGAAAATGAGAGGCAGAGGCAACATGAAAAAGAAATGCTGGCTCTTCGCCAGGGTCATGGAGGTAATGGAGAAGGGAATAACTGAACCCCAGAAGCAACAAACGTCAGTAAATTTCTTCCACAATTTACAGAGAGTGATAATTTTGAAAGTTTTATTCATATGTTTGAAAGGCTATGTATAGCTGGAAATCCTTTTATACAATCCCTCTTCACAAAGACGGCAACTCTACTGATCCCTCTAACTTTAGGCCCATTGCTATCCTGTCCCACTTTCTAAAATTTTAGAAAAGTGCATCCATAAACACCTTCTTTACGACAATCTCCTTACTCCTACCCAACATGGGTTTAGACCCCACCATAGCACAGCCACTGCATTACTCTTCTTTACGCAAACAATAGCTGACGCCCGTGACAATAACTTGCTCTTCTCCTGTCTATTCCTTGATCTTTCAAAGGCCTTTGATACTGTCTTTCACTCTAAACTCCTTACTAAACTTCCTGGTCTCCATCTCTCTTCCTCCTCCATCAACTGGTTCTCTAGGTACCTCTCTGGCAGGCAGCAATCTATCCGCTGGCAAACTGTTCTCTCTCCATTCCTCCCTGTAAATGCTGGAGTTCCCTAAGGATTGATTCTACACCCCCTTCTGTTCAACATATTCACTAATAAACTTCACTCTACTATTAACCTCTCTACACTTCTACAATATGCCGATGACTCCACCCTTATCACCTCTGCCCACAATATCCCTGAACTCTTAGCTTTCACTCAACAAACTTTCACCTATGTTGAAACCTGGCTATCTGATAACCAATAAATACTAAATCCAAAAAAACTAAACTCCTTCTCTTCTTCCCTAAAACATTCACCCAGCACAAACCCTCTTTCTCTATCACCTCTCTTAATAACACCATCATCAAACCCAAACCCCATGCCAAACTACTTGAAGTAATTATTGACGAACTAAAATTCGATACTCATATCCAACCATGTATAAAAAAGACCCACCAGAAACTTGGACTTCTCTATAGCAACCAGAAATTTCTGTCACCTTCTTCAAAACCTTCCCTCTCTTGGTCCCTTCTTCTACCCTGCTTTATCTATGCTGCCCCTGTCCTTACTAATGTTCAAACTTCACTTATCACTAAACTAGAGCAAGCTTATCACAAAATAGCCAGCTTTGCCTCTAATCTCCCCTATAAATCCCACCACTGTCTCACCCTTAAATCACTCCAATAGCCAGAATTCTCTAAACAACTACTTCTACCACAACTTCACATTACATACTCTATCCTGAATGACCCCTCTTCTTGCCCTTCCATCTCCAACCTAGTCTCCTACTACAACCCCCATCATCACCTTCGTACCTCCAGCAAACACCTCCTTGACATATATAAACCCAATAAAAATATAGGAAAGTCCCTCTAGAAATACGCTGTTGCACATGCTTGGAACTCACTCCCTCAAAACATAAAAAGCAGGTTTACCTTTATAATGTCGATCATGTATTACCGAACGGCTACATCACCGAACTGTTTCCATGAAACCGGAATAGCAAAAACTTCAAAAGTTTGAAAAAACCTCGAATTTTTTAATTCTTGATCATGCCACGCCTACAAACAAGTGCTAAAATAGATCAAAAAGGGGGCGAGATTTTGCAGTTCAAAAATTCGGAATTCGAGGTTTTGTGAAGTCACAGCTCAGTGTTCGCGGAAGCGGGTTTGACATTCTGGCCACTGACATTATAAAGGTAAACCTAAAAAGCATTCATCAAAAACATCTGTTCAAAAAGAACTTAACATTTTTCTTCAGAGTACATGGTCCTGGCCTTGTCTAACTTCCACTTGATCTAGCATATTCTCTTCTCAACTTTAACACTTTTCCCTATTCTACTCTATACTTCCTTATACTTACCTCATATACATTTATACCTCCCTCTCCCCTCACTTCCATAGCATATATATTCATATATATCTTTATTTAAAAAAATGATTGAATGTTTTATCTGTTTGTATGTACTTCATGTGTGATATTCTCTAGACCTGTCAATTGTTATTTAACCTACTCTATGTACAGATATTCTCTAACTGCTGATTTTCTTATTATGTTTCATGGTGGTTTTAATTTTTTACTTTTATTTTTATTTTTGGTTTGAATTATTGCAAAAATATGTAATACTTCTGGAGCTTTTCTCCTCAGGTCTCCACTGAAAATGGGTCCCTGGCTCAGTTTGACTAACCCGGTTAACAAATGTCAATAAATAAATAAAATAAATAAACAGTATAATGAGACCAAGGCCTCTAGGTATGGTTCCTGACCCCCTTACTCCATGGTAAAGCTGTAACTGCTATCTTTAAATTGTCTGAAACTGATTGATTAAATTATAATACTGTTAAAATGTGTTTATTAGAGTGTTTTAAGTTAATACCTGAAGCTTATAGAAAAAAGTTTCATGAGCAGAGACGTAAGGCAGATGAACGTGCATGTGAATATTTTGCTGAGTTAAGCACTTATTTTCATAGATGGGTGGTGGGTATCAGGTCACCACTTTTGAAGGTCTGGCAGACATTTTGGTGAGAGAACAAGCCCTTAGCACTTTGCCTGAGGACATGGGAATCTGGTTAGCAGATAGGGAATTTAATACTGTGGATGAGTTGGGGAAAAAGGAAAACCTATACCTAGCAAGCAGGGCATCACTGCACAGGAAAGGGATACTCAGTGCTGCTCATGGGTCTAAGGGGAGCCATGGTGGGCAGCCCAGACTGCCCCAACAGAGTCCACCAGTACCAGGCCAAGCCACTAATTCAGGTACATAGCCAGGACCAAGGATTAAATGTTTTAAATGCAACCAGTGGGGCCATGTAGCATATAGATGTCCACAGAGGCAAGGTGGGGATCAAAAGGTGGGAGAGCCAGTAAGTGGGAATGACAGAATGCCAGCAGTAAGTTATGTGGAGACAACAAGGGTGCCAAACTACCACAAGAGGTTATATCCTACCTTAATAGATGGAAAGCAGGCCACTGCTAAGAGAGACACAGTCTCTGACCTAACCATTTTGAAGCTTGCAATGGTTAAAGAGGAGCGCTACTTGCTTGGGCAGTCTACTCCAGTCAGATGTTTAGGAGGGAGCCCATTCCAAATACCTTTGGCTAGGGTTCACCTTGACAGGGAGAGTGGAAAAGGAAGCAAGTAGGTGTGTTTGTGGATATCCCTGCAGATGTCCTGATAGGGAATGACTTTGATAATGCAGTACCTTGTGTGCATGCAGTTGCATGCAGTCAGGCTTGGAGATAACCATGTAGGTATGGTAGCCTGGGGGAGACCTAGACAGACCACACACTTGTAGCCAGGACTGGGGAGGTGGTTACTTTAGGGAAGGAGCTACCCTGTAGCAGTGAGACTGAAAATGAGCCACAGCTGCTTGTGGGTACTGATGTTCCCTTGGATAGAGTGACTGTGAGGGCAGAGGTGAGTAGTAGTACCCAGGATGACAGTGAGGCACCACTGTCAGAGGATACCAGACTTCCTGTGGAAGGGGAGCTGGGAAGGGTAACAAAGAAAGAGTTGAGACAGACTCAGCTCGCACACCCTACATTACTAGGTCTGAGGGAGGTTACTAGTGAGGCACCTGATTTTCAAGGAAATGGGGAATCTGTATACTGGGATAAAGGGTTACTGTATAGAGACTGGACCCCTGAAAGAGGGCTAGAGTGTGAGAGAATACAGCAGTTGGTATTGCTCACATCTTACCATCTGGCACTTCTAGCTATAGTCCATGACATTCCCTTTTCAGGTCATATGGGCATAAAGTGTACAAAGAGACATATTATGCCAAATATTTACTGGCCTGGGATTTCCAGAGATGTAACCAGGTACTGCAGGACCTGTGAGCAGTGCCAAAAGGTAGGGAAGGCAGGAGACAAGGTGAAAGCTCCTTTGATGCCTTTGCCTATGATTGAGGAGCCATTTCATAGGGTAGCTATTGATATTGTGGGGCCTCAGAGTACCCCAAGTCCCACAGGGAAGAAGTATATTCTAGTGGTAGTAGATTATGCTACCAGATACCCTGTGGCGGTGGCCCTGTCCTCCATTGAGGCCAAAAAGTTGGCAAATGCTTTGTTAGAGATTTTCATCAGGGTAGGTTTCCCAAAAGAAATACTGGCTGACAGTGGTACCAATTTCACGTCAGACCTGCTGGCTTCTCTGTGGAAGCACTGTGGGGTGAAGTACCTAAAGACCACCCCCTACCATCCCCAGACTAATGGTCTGGTGGAGAGGTTAGACTACATACTAAAGACCATACTACGAGCATTTGCAGACCAGTTTAAGAGGAAGTGGAACAAATATTTGCCCCATCTGTTTGCTTATAGGGAGATGCCCCAGGAATCCACAGTTTGTTCACCATTTGAGTTGTGATATGGGCATAGAGTGAGAGGACCTCTAGATTTGATTTGCGATGAGTGGTGGAGGTGAGTGTGAATCCCACAAAGAATCTGTTGTGACATATGTCCTAACTCTCAGAAAAAGGGTCAGGGAACTCATGGGCTTGACCCAAGAGAAACTGGCAGAAGCCCAACAACAGAAAAAGGTCTGGTATGACAAGAATGCTTGAGCTAGAGAGTATGCTGTGGGGCAGCAGGCTATGGTTCTCATTCCTGTCAGACACAACAAGCTTCAGTCAGCTTGGGAAGGACCCTATAAAGTGGTAAGGGAGGTCAGTGATGTTAACTACATGGTAGAACTGCTAGGCAGGAAGCAGGGGCACAGACTGTACCATGTTAACATGATGAAACCTTACCGTGATATGGAGGCCCTTGTACTGAGTATTTGCAGTGGATGGTAGGAGGAGTCTGAGGGAGATCTGCTGTCTGATCTCCTCATTGAGGCTCAGAGTGGCACCTCTGTCTAAGGGATATCAATGTCCCAGCAGCTATCCCCTACCCAGGTTCGAGAAATTTGAGCAGTGTTACAGGAGTTTGGGGACATGTTCACTGAGAAACTAGGGTGCACCCATGTGGTGCAGCACCATGTGGATACAGGACCCCAAAGACTATTAAGCAGGCCCCTTAGAGGGTGCGCGACAGATTCAAACAGACTGTGAGGGAGGAGATACAGGAAATGTTGGAACAAGGAGTAATCCAAGAGTCCAGCAGCCCCTGGGCCTCCCCAGTGGTGCTGATATTAAAGAAGGAAGGCAGCATCACATTTTGTGTGGAATGCATTAAATTTAAATGTCGTACAAAGTCAGATGCTTACCCCATGTCTAGGAGAGACAAAGCCCAAGAGTAGCTGGGTGGGGCTAAGTTTCTTGCCACTATTGATCTTACCAAGAGCTATTGGCAGGTGCCCTTGACTCCCAACGATAGAGACATGTCAACCTTTGTGACTCTTTTCGACTTGTTTGGGTTCACAAAGATGCCCTTTGGGAAGAAAAATGCCCCAACAACTTTCCAGAGGCTGGTAGATCATATCCTAGCAGGAACAGGAGATTTCCTCCTTGCTTATTTGGATGATATTACCATCTACAGCCATTCCTGGCAAGAGCACCTTCAGCATGTCAGGGAGGTGCTGGGCAGACTACAGAGGGCAGGGTTGACCGTTAGGCCCATTAAGTGTGAAGTAGGTATGGCAGAGGTCTCCTACCCAGGACATAGAGTGGGGAGTGGTAAGATCAGGCCAGAACCTGCCAAAGTGGAAGCAATTCAGACATGGCCTGCTCCTGTTATCAAAAAGCAGGTGAGGACATTGTTAGGGACAGCAGTGTAATATAGAAAATTTGTCCCCAATTATAGTACCCTAGCTGCTCCCCTCACAGACCTAACAAGGAAAAACAGGCCAGATAAGGTAGTATGGACCCAGCATATGAATAGGCATTCCAGAAACTTACAGGAGCTTTGGGAGGACCCCCGTGTTAGCCAGTCCTGATTACAGCAAAGAATTTATTGTGCAGGTAGATGCTTCAAACCATGGGGTGGGGGCTGTAATCAGGCAGGTTTCCTCAGAGGGAGAAGAGTACCCAGTGGTATATCTCAGCTGTAGGCTCCAACCCAGGGAGGAATGCTATGCAGCTGTAGAAAAGAAATGTCTAGCCATACTGTGGGCACTGCTGAAACTTCAGCCTTATCTGTATGGAAGGAAATTCACTGTAGTAAGAGATTGAAATCCCTTAACATGGCTACATTGAGCCAGCCAGCAAAATGCTAAGCTACTAAGGTGGAGCCTTGGGTTGCAGGCATATGATATGACAGTGCCGCACTGCAGCAGGGTTAGTAATGCCATTGCAGATGGGATCTCAAGACAGGGTATGGGGTAATGTATTCCCAGATAGGTTCTTCCCTCTTGAGCAATGTTTCTTATGGGTCACTTGAAAATCTAGCTTGAGTCTTCAAAGATGGGAAGAAGTTTGACAAAGGGAGATACTGCCAGCCCAGCTATCTGGAATTTTATAAATATTTATATGTCATTTGTGAATATCAACATGATGTATATAAGATACTTGTGTTATAAATGTATTAGAACTGTATGTCATGTGTATATCAAATTGCTTGAAGGTATTTGCAAATGCTGTTTGAAATTTAATCACAGTGTACCCTACTGGAAAAGAACAGAAATGTACATGCACTATTGTATCTGTTTAAATGTATATATTATAATAGTGGAAACTGGAACACAGGAGGTTAACTTCAGTCCAGAAAAACTTCAGAAAAATAGCTGAAATTAAATTAATTTATGACTATGCAATAAAAGAGGATATCTATCAGTTTCCATGCAATAAGGAGACACAATGTCTGTACTATGGAGTTCTCTGTATTGCCTTTAAAGTGAAATAATTACTAGTTTTGAAATGTGATGGAATGTGATTGTTGAATGACTTCCCATATCTTTCAAATATCTGAGGTCTGTGTATTTTCACAGGTAGATGCTAAATACTGCTAGCTTCTATTAGTGAGGGTTTCACCCGGGATAGAGTCAGATGACAAGAAATTATGTCATTTTGCAACCTATCCCATAAGTAATATTTAAGATATTAATTTGTGAAGTCTCTGTGTGAGACACAGCAGTCTGTATTCTGTCTTTGACCTGACAGCAACTGGAAGATCCATTCACCACATCTGCCTTGCTCTGTAAGTTTCTAGGGCATAGTAACTCTCTTAGATATAGTGAGAAATATAGCAAAGCTTAACTTAGATATTTTTTTTTCTTTATTTGAGATTGTCCTGCAATGTTGTTTTAATTACTTCCTGTGATTTTGAACTCTGATGTCACTGTAAATATATATTTAGTATTGTCTTGTTATTTTATTATTTATTATTAAACATATTTAAACATTTCATTGTGGCTGATCTGTCTAGAGATATTTATGTTCTGTGATTACTTGCATATTTATTTGATGTCACTGTGGGGCACTCAAAATAGTCTTGTATTAATAGTAACATTACACATTAAGATTGGATACCCTTTGTTAAGGGCCTTAAAGCAGCTGATAAGGAGCTGCCTAGTGGCAGTGATAACTACCTTATAGTCTGGGCAAAAGGAGGCATAGCTAGTAAACCTGTGTTAGCCTTTCCCAGGTGTGTGTGTGTGTGTGTGTGTGTGTGTGTGTGTGTGTGTGTGTGTGTGTGTGTGTGTGTAAATCTCAAAGACTGTGTGTGTCAGATACTTGGCAGAGACACAAAGCACTGGTTGGACAGAGAGGCTGCTGGAAGTCTTGGCTTGGCCACTCAGCTGAGATCTCAACTCTACAGTTGTGCCAGTGGGGAGTCTTACTGTGGATCTGGAGAAAGAGGATTAAACCAGTCCCAGCTGAGTGTGGTCTCTGTGTGCTCTTAAGGGAAATTGCACTTGATGCAGAGAGCTGCATCTGGTAATACTGTGTGTGTATACCTTGTCATCCTCTCAGTGTACATCCCCCATTGGTGCCAGTGGTGAGGAATGAGGCTCCTGGATTACTGGTTCAGTGGTGGGGCATCACAGATGGTACCAGGAAGACCCACAATCCATCCATATATGCACCAACTGAGACAAGTCCAGACTCAGTCAAGGATAACTTCTACAACTAGCTCCAATATATGCTGGATTTGATCCCATCGACTGAGATGATCATCTTGACAGGAGAGTTCAATACCCATATCAGTGAGGACAGGTCCAGTTGGGAAGAATGATTGGCGGATTTGGCCATGGGAACATGAATGATAATGACCAGCACCTTCTATCATTTGCTGCATAAAACAATCTAATTA
The DNA here is from genome assembly GCF_019279795.1 of Protopterus annectens. Lineage (NCBI taxonomy): Eukaryota > Metazoa > Chordata > Ceratodontiformes > Protopteridae > Protopterus > Protopterus annectens. The sequence goes on from NC_056733.1 coordinate 766,004,249, forward strand.
TATTAAATACCCATTTCCAGCATCTGTGCAAACACCAGCTCTTATTGTGAAACCCATTCAGTGAGAACTCGGTCATATTAAACTACATCATGTTCAACTCTCACTTATGACTATTATGGAGAGAGCTCCCTGTGACCTGGAGAGTTTACAAATCTGCACCAAAGGTTGAAGAGGACCTAAAAAGCTGGTGACTCGACCTACAGGAGGCCAGAAACATTACCATAGGCTGAACAGCATGGAAAGACATCATGAAGGAAGTCCAGAATCCAGCGGCATCCAAAGAAGCTTACCGACTACAGGGTCAGCCACCTCTGCTGACCGCCAGCTAAGAAGAAAAGAGGAAAAAAAGAATAAAGCAATACATATAGTGTGACACCCCTGCCCTGGCCCAGTAATCAAGGAGCCTCAATCCTCACCACCAACACTAGTGAGGGATGTGCACATTGGGAGGATGATAGGTATACACACAGTAAAGTACAATTTCCCTTAAGAGTACACAGAGATCACAGTCAGTCTGGGTCTGGTTTCTCTCTCTCTCTCTCCAGATCCCCAAATAAGACTCCCCACTGGCACAGCTATAGGGTTAATATCTCAGCCGAGTGGTGAAGCCAAAACCTCCAGCACCCTCTCTGTCCAACCAGTGCTTCGTATCCCTGCCCAAGTAGCTGACACACACACACACACACACTTTGAAATTTGATTTATATACAACCACACAGACACTCCTGGGGAAGGCTGGCATAGGTTCACTAGCTATGCCCCCTTCTGCCCAGAGTATAAGATAGTACCGATTGCCACCAACCACTACTATCAACTACTATAAAGGCCCTTACCGAAGGGTGTCCAGTTCTCCTGTGTAATGTTGCTGTTATCCAAATAATGTGTGCCTAAGGCTAATGCTATTTAGGAGTGGCTTGTACAGTATCACCAAACACATGCAAGTACTCTAAGAGCTTAAATATCTGTAAGCAAATCATCCACAATTAAAAGGTTTAAATATATTTAATAATAAATAATAAAAGGACAAGACAATAATTATTAACTCAACACAGTGACAGCAGAATTCAGTTTCACAGCAAATACTTTAAAACAACATTGCAGGACAGTCTCACATAAATACAGAAGACATCTAGACTACTCTTGCTATATTCCTATCTGACTCTAAGAGATACTATGCCCTAAATGTCTTACTTACGGAGCCAGGTAAATACAGATGAGTGGATGTTCTTACTAGATCCAAGACAAGATACAAAATGCACTCTCTCTCTCTGAAATAATTCTTAAATTGATAATACACATTACTGCTGAATTATCTCAGATTACATAATTCTTGTCACCTCTGATTTGGTTCCCAGCCAACAGAAACTTAAAATGTAACATTTGTTTGTGATCTGCAGCTGCCAGGAAGTCACAGAGCAATAAAAAGCACTTTACATTTAAAACCTAGTAATTATCTCTGTCTCTAAGACAATAGAAAGAAACCCTAGCTGTAGACATTCTGCCTCCTAGCTGAGATGACACATAGTCATAAAATTCTTTACTTAACTTATTTTCTTAGAGTTTTGCAAGTTATCTCTGTATATTCCAACCTCTACCATGAAAACACGCATCTGCATTGGCACACAGTTTACACACACCTCTGCTCCCCTTCTGGCAGGGTGCAATGTGGTTATAATCTTGAAGCTCAGCACATAACACAGTTGTCTTACATTTGTAAAAACAAGCCTGTGGATCATATTAATATTTACAAATGACATAGGATTATTTACAAAAGTCTATATAGCTGTGCTGGCAGCCTTCACATATAGTTCCAACACATCACATGAAAGTGTATACAGTGCAGGGTACTGTGGAAACCTGTTTCAGGCATACTGAATAAAAGTTGTGCAAATGATCATTAAGGGTACATAGACTGCATTATAAATAAATAGGAGAAGTATATGTATTGAAAAGGGACACACAGATGAAGTGTAGGAATAAACACAGGGGAAGAGGACAGGTGAAATGTGATAATGTACAGCAGATGAGGACATGTTAATGAAGACAGTTGCAGCATGAACACTAGCCACATATCGACATGATACAGTATGTACTGCACAGTTACATACAAGTTGACATTTCAGTGTAGAAGATTCTTTGTGATATAGGCATCCTTATAGTTGCATATTGTTAAGCTGTGCAACATGAGTTGCCTTAATATGAATGTAATGTCAGCATAGCTCTCAACCAAGTGGAACACATAGCAACAGGCTTATGGACAACAGTAGACAGAAACATGCACAATCATGGACAATATCAGCATAATACCACCAGGAATCCCAGGTCTTTGACATAACATATGTGATTGTGAGTGATCAGAGATGGTTCTGCAAGAACACACTTGTACAACTGTTATGATTCATCAGAAATCTCTGAGAGAATTAAGCAGTCCTACCTCAAAATTTAACAACTGTCATAGGTGTTAGGAGGGACACTGTTACACCTGTCTTTGAAATTACAAGTAATCCTGGCTAGTTGGCAGGTGTGCATACCGTATATATGCCACAATCCACATTTTCATGAATATAACCCATGCCATCAATGCTATCAGCTATGTATTTACTGTGTGTATCACAGGAACATGTATCACACATGCATCTTGTATAACATCTTGAAAGAATTTATGCACCATCATACCCTAATGTTAATGCACCAAAAATAATATTTAGGTATGGCCCATACAATGTGTGGGAGCTCAATGTTGCAAAAGTAGTACACATGAGTAACTCATCCCTGGAAGATGTATTTGGAGGTACATGCAAAAGGGTGCATTGTATTCAATTATTGGTGTGATGAGGGCTGAGAACAATAGAACTATAAGGCCTTTTGATGTGGATGTCCGGCACATAGTCAGGAGTTGTGCTTCATACATGGGAATGGTCACCATTGTGGGCACATGCTGGTGGAAGTTCTGCATACCATCTACCTGAGTACACAGGTCATACACCAGTGAACACCACTTGGTCTGCTCATTGGGGTGCACTGTCTATAATGTAATTATCTTGTGCATTTGCTTTCATAATGGAACTAATCCCCCCATGATTTTTCTACATCTACTGTGTCCCCATGGCTGTGACAGCAATACTTTGTGTGTGTTGATACTGTATGCATTATACCAATACCACACTTGGATTCAATGATTGCCCACAATTAGCAGTCCTCCACAAAGCTGGTTGGAGAAAGGATGTGTAAGTCAGTTTTGATGTCTAAGACTTAAATAATGGACAGGAAAGAGTCTGGCACAGACCCCAAACTGTCCACTACCGGATTGTCTGTTACGTCCGGTTGGGTATGTCTGGTGTCATCCACACACAGATCTGTGCTTAGTTGTGTATTCCACTTAACATTTCATATGCATTGGGATAAATGATTGGTGAAAAGACCTCCAAATGCAATCTTGGTAATTCATCACATTCTACACACTGTTGCTATGCACACAGTCGTACAACTGTACAGATGTCACATACTTACATCATTTGCACAACATATGCCTATATGTGTTGCATGGGCAAGATGTGTTTGAGTGGCCTGATGTCATATCAGGACACATTGCAATTCAGTTGTTTGTGGCTCATACATAACATTTCTTGACACAAATGCTTTTAGTCACACAGTGGTGCTGCTGACCACCTCAGTAATCCTTGGTTATAGCAACACAACTGCACAAATAATGAATTCCACAAGGTTGCAATTGCATCAAAACATGTGATACATTTTTTGTGTATATCACAACATAACAACATGTGTATGAGACAAGACTTATGTGACCATGTAATCATTATGAATTAATATTGATGCCTGTCACAGAACATTTAATGATGGTATATAGACACATGTAAACCTGTGCCATACTGCAAGTGCCACTGTGATGGTGTAATGTGAGCTATGTACTACAGCAGCACATGTCCTAATACATCAAAAATATACAGGAAAGTTTATCATACAATGTCAACAGTTCTCAGGAGGCATATTAGTACAGCTGTCATAAAATGAGCATGTACAAGCATATACTGCAATGGCAGCAATGGCCATCAAATACACTAGCTCATATCACAGATTGTAAGACCATCTTGTAGCCATACTGTACATCCACTGCTCAATATACCATGTCAGTGACAGCAACATTGACATGTCAACTGTTCATACGGTCATAGGAGATTATTAGTCTAATGGCAAGCATCACATGAAATCCTAGCCATTATTCTACCATGAAAAAGAAATCATTATATCTGTATGATGGAAGATAGTAGGAATATTGTGCTTATGTGCATATTTGCTGGATTGCATTGCATCCTGCTACTGTCCATATGGGACATGTGCACCACACCATGACAGAATTAGCATTTGCACATGCAGTGGTCTGGAGATGGCTTGCAGAGGCTCATGTAAAGACTCTGCTTCATGATGCATGTATACATTATTTGACATGAAGACATCCTCCACTCTTCTGCTGGAAGGCTGTCATGTGGCCAGAGGAAAAAGTAGGATGATGAATGCATGGTGCTACGTGATAGGTTCTCTGAGTGGTAGTGAAATGAAGAGTGATTCTAAAGATCATAAAATGACCATAATGTACCACCAAATGCACACACGCGTGCACACACACACACACACACACACACACACACACACACACACACACACACACACACACACACACACACACTCACTGACTGGAGTGAGAACAGAACTCCTACCTAAGTATGCTGACTAGAGAACTCAGTATTGAATGCAAACACCACAGCATAAGTCTGACTTATAGAGTGAAGGACAGCACTTCATAAGTGATGACATTGTGATGGCACCAGCAGTGTCTGGTGAGAAGAGGATGGTAATAGCATTTTCTCACATGGAAATGTAAAATTGTCTCTTGAATGTAAACCAACTGAACAAACACAGACATCAGTTGACTGCAGTGAGAATGGAGTCCCTTCCTAAATACACCAACTAGAGAACTTAGTGTTTAATGCAAGTGCCACAACACAAGTCTGATTTGTAGAGTCTTGGACAATAATTTATAATTGATGACATCAGCAGTGTCTAGTGAGTATATGATGGTAATAGCAGTGTCGCACATACAGGTGCAAAATGGTCTCTTGAATGTCAACCAACTGAACACACACACACACACACACACACACACACACACACACACACACACACACACACACACACACACACACACACACACACACACACACACCAGTTGACTGCAGTGAGAATAGAACCCCTACCTAGGTACACCAACTAGAGATCTCAGTATTTAATGCAAGCACCATGGCACAAATCTGACTTTTACAATGCTACAGGACAATTTGACAATTTATAGTTGATGACATAATTATTGGATGCTTGAGAGAAGATCTTGTGAGACCTGAATTAAATGGATGTGCAAGGTTCATAGGTTCATAGGATAATACTAGGCTACTGGCACAGAGGCCATTATAAGCCTTCCCAAGAATTTCATCCACGTTCTCACAAAGTCAGCACCTGTTTTTCCTGTCCAGCAGGGACAAAGCTTAGATTCCAGGGGTGTATTTTCTGTTTCCCACCCAGTCGTGCAGGTTCCTCTTAAAGAGGGCTAGTGAGGTACTCTGCTTGACATGAAGAGGGAGTATATTCCACAAATGGCGGAGTCCTTGTTATACAAATCTATCCCACCAACAAATTCTATTAATGTCACAGACCAGGTTGAGGCCTTGCATGCAGGTTGCATGAGTGTAGTTTGACTTAAGGATATGCAGCAACTCCATCAAGGCTGGGTCCGAGATGGCCATGTATGCCAGATGCAGGTCACCTCTGAGCAGTCTGTACAAGACTAAGTAGAGGGACACACTTTTAGTGCTTCTGTATAGGATAGATGCTTGAGACCTTGAATTTTCCTGGTCTGGAACCTCTGGGGTCTCTCCACCTGCTGCATGTGCTTGGCAAGCTACATGCCAAAGGGGGCATTGTACTTGATAATGGTCTGATAAGGGAGGAGCGCAAGGATATTATGACCTCCATCAAGGCTGGGTTGGGAGGGTGGCCTAATGGTTAAGTTGTTTGCCTTACAAACACAAAGGTCAGGGTTTGAGTCTCACAAGGGATAATTGGCTAGGCTTAAAATGGCTCACAAGGGCAGTTAGCTTAGTGCTAATCTATGAACCTCCTTGTTCCTAGATGAAATACCCTTTTTATGAGGTGTGCCATGTAGAAAGCCTTCTGTACAATGGAGGCAACGTGGTGGTCAAAAGTCAAGTTGCTATCAACTTGGGTGCCCAAGTCCCTCATGACTGATTGCATGCTTAGTACATTGTTATTAATGTGATAATTGGTGGGGATATTATTTTCCCCAAAGGTATAATGATGCACTTCTTGGCATTCAGTTTGAGGCCATGCTTCTGGCACCAGTCATTAGTTTGGGTAAGACCCTCTTGGTGGATGTTCACATCACTAGGGGAATTTAAGACAGCACCTAGCTTGCAGTCATCTGCAAACTTGGTCAGATGCAGACCACTGGTTTTGACTTGTACCTCAAAAAAGTATATCCCAAACAGCAGAGGCCCCAAGACCAATTCTTGGGATACACCACTCATTACGGGTCTACTACTAGAGTTGGCTTTCCCTATTTTGACTGAATGGGTTCTAGCTACCCATCTGGTAACATATGGGTTGATGCCTATCTGGGAGAGTTTATCTTTTATGCCTGAATGAGGTATAGTGTCAAAGGCTTTGGCTAGGTCAAGGTAGGTGGTGTGCACCATCTTCCCCTTGTCCATGACTTTGATGACTGTTTCAAAGAAGTCAAAGTACAACTGTTAAAATATTGGTTATCCATGGGATTGTACTGATGACTGTAGAATACACAGTTACATTTTTCTGACTAGACACACACACACACACACACACACACACACACACACACACACACACACACACATTTTATTTATTTATTTATTGACATTTGTCAACCGGGTATGTCCAACTGGGCTTTTGGTCCATTTTCAGTGGAGACCCGAGGAGAAAAGCTCCAATAGATGAATAAATTGCAGAAATTCATATTTTAGCATCAAAATTCAAACAGAAAAAACTAAGTTATACAAAAAATGTAAATAATGCTAGAAATAGCAGTGCATGTACATTTTTTTACGAGAGAAGCAATTATATTTACATATGTACAAGCAGAGTTTTGACCAACAGAATAGATTAATAAACATTAGTATGTATCCAATAATGGGCGGCCACGGTGGTGCAGCGGTTAGCGTTGCCATCTCACAGCAAGAGGTTCTCCGGTTTGATCCTCAGCTGGGGTGCCTTCTGTGTGGAGTCTGCATGTCCTCCCTGTGGTCATGTGGGTTTCCTCTGGGTGCTCCGGTTTCCTTCCACATCCCAAAAAGACATTCTGTAGGTGGATTGGACACTCTAAATTGGCCTTAGGTGTGAATGTGTGCATGTGTGTGCCTTCTGTGGAAGGTTGGGTGCCGGGCTGGCAACTCAACACTGTAAAACTCCACTGCCAATCATGAGCAGACAGGTGATCCGCTGTGGCGATCCCTAACCGGGAAAAGCTGAAAGAAGAAGAAGACATATGTATCCAGTAATAATGGAGTACTTATATGAGAGAGGAGGGAGGAAGAAAGTTATACAGTGGGGTGCTTAAGTTGGGGCCTGACAAGGACAAAGTTTGGAGTTAAGTAAGTGAAATTTGAATTTTTCTTTAAATTGTGCTGGGTGGATGATATAACATATATCTATAGGGTGTTTGTTCCAAGCTTGTGCAATGGAGTATTTATATAGGAGTTTGCTTGTAGTTTTTTGGGTTGGTATGTGAGCAGTAGTTGCTGACTAGAGGTGTGGAGAGTCCGAGGTGGCGTATAGATAGAGACAAAAGAAGAGAGAGCAGGACAGGATGAAGGCTTATTAAGGATGAAATGTAGCATTTGAAGTTGAGATAGAAGTAAAAGCTGGGGAAATTCAAGCCACTGAAGTGAGTTTAAAGCAAGGCAGTGATGTGCATTGTAAGGTGAGTTTGTGACAAACCTATCTTGTGGTAGGTTTGCTGGAATTTGTTCAAGGTTGTGGTTTGAATGTTCGTGTGTACAGGGGCAGCATATAGGAGGGAGGGAAGGAGAAGGGCCTGAGCAAGGGAGAGTCTAGCATTTGTGGTGAGAACTGTTTTATTGTGATATAGTAAACCAAGTTTTTGGTTTGTCTTTTTTATACCTTGGAGCAGGTGGAGATTGAATTTGAGTTCATCATCAATGATGACCCCCAAGAGTTTTGTGTGAGCTTCTGGCTGGATTATAGTCTTGTTAGTGGCGTAATTTCAAAGGTAGATTTGTGGTGAGTGAGACATTGAGGCAGAAAGAGTAAGAGTTTGGTCTGTTTGGGGTTAAGGATAAGTAGATTATTGGATAGCCATTGTTCAGTGGATAGAAATGCCTGTTGAGTTAGTGTGTGGAGGTTAGAGATATTGTCAGCGATAGAGATGAGGGTTGAGTCGTCAGCATATCGGATGAAGGAAGATTCTTTACAGGATGTAGAGAGATTGTTGGTAAAGACATTGAACAGGAGAGGACCCAGGATGGAACCTTGTGGTACTCCAGCAGGGACAGATCTAAATGGAAAAGTGGAAGAAAGCCATTTGACAGTTTGCTGCCTGCAGGATAAGTAACTGGAGAACCAGGCCAAGGAAGAAGAAGATAGATTTAGATTTCAAGTTTAGATAGTATTAGGGGATGGGAGACAGTGTCAAAGGCTTTGGAAAGGTCAAGGAAGAGACAGGATATGAGTTTGTTGTTGTCTAGGGTCTCTGCAATGGTATGTGTAAAGGATAAGAGGGCGGTAGTGGTGCTTTGGTTAGGACGGAAAGCATGTTGAGTGGGAGTGAGAAGGTTGTTCTGGAGGAGATGGTTGAGAAGCTGTGAGTGAATGCATTTTTCAAGAATCTTAGAGAGGGGGGATAGGATGGCTATGGGGTGATAGTTAGAAGGGTCTGTAGAGTTTCCACCTTTATGCAGGGAAATGGTGAAGAAGGATTTCCATAGGGTAGAGACAGTGGATTCATGAATGGATCTATCGATTAGGATAGATACAGGATAGGCAATGGAATCGGCAGCAATTTTGAGGAAGGTAGGAGGTAGGTTGTCAGTGGCTGGAAAGCAGGGTTTAAGCTTTTGAAGAAGAGATCTAATGTAGGAGGTAGGGGATGAGTATAATGAGAATGGAGTATTACTAGGGAGGTTGGGAGAGCTAGGCAGAGAAGTAGTGTTAGAGTTGGTAGGTAAGAGTTTTTGGATGGAGTCTATGAAGTGCTTATTAAAGAGAGTAACTGTTTCCAGTGGTGATGTGTCAGGGTAAGGGCAGGGAGATGAGGGATAACCAGGAGAAAGAATTCTGTTTAGAGTTGACCAAAATTTCTGAGGTTTAAATTTGCTTTTGAGCTGTGCAGAGGTATAGATGGACCTCTTGTCATTATTATTATTTTTTTTTTTTGTCAGATTCCTAAGATGCCTATATTTGTGGAGTAGAGGAGGTTCCTTAGTTTTAGTCCAGGCTTTCCAAGTACTATCTCTGTTGTGCATAAGTGACTTGGTTTCTCTTGCTAGCCATGGGGTGTAATTGGATTTTATTCTGATCTTCCTAGAGGGAGCAAGGAGTTAAATGTATTCAGGAAAATGCTATTGAACATGGTTAATACATCATTAAGAGAGATTTGTTTAAGGATAGACCATTCTATGCTGGAAAGAATGAAGTTGAACTAAGTTACATTAAAGTTTGGGAGTTTGCAACAGTCCCTATAAAGGTGGGGTTTTGGGGGTGGGTGGTGTATCTAAGGACAGAGGTGGGATGGTGGTCACTAAGGCAGTCAGGTAAAGTTGTGGGGTTATGTTAGTGGTGGGGGAGTTGGTGAGTATCCAGTCTAAAATGGAGCTGGAAGATAAGTTTTTATGGAGACAGGTAGGGGTAGATATCAGTTGATGGAAACCATGTAGGTTGATAGTTGTGGAGAGTCAGTTTTAAGTTTTAACCAATCTAAGTTAACATCTCCCAAAATGATGGTTTTGTAGGGTATATTGTGGGAAAGCCAGTTAAGGATATTCTCTAAGGTGGACAAATTATTCCCAGAGGGATGCAGATGGAAGCAATGGCCAATTTATTGTGAGCATTAAGATGGCAATTAAGGATGATAAGTTCTGCTGGGCGAAAGTCGGGGATGGGTGTAGGAAAAGGTGATAGGTTACGGTTATTAGAGTGGAGAATGGCTACACCAACCCCTTTTCTTGGAATTCTGTCAGACCGATAGATATAGCCTGGTGGGAGAATTTCAGTATTGGTGATGTGTGGCTTAAGCCAGGTTTCAGCTAAGGAGAGGATGTGAGGAGTTGTATGGGCTATCCAGGAATGGAACTCAGTGATTTTATTAGTTAGGCTTTGAATATTTAAAGAGTATATTGTCATGTGCTTGGGTAAGCATGAGTTTATTGTATGAGGCTGGTTAAGGGTATTTGGGGAGGGAGTGAATGTGTGATTATTTTGAGAGGGAGATGGACCAGGGTTAGGGGTGGATGTTCCCAGATATAAGTAAGTTGCTGTTGGGGATAGAGAGTAAAGTAATATAATGAAGCAATTTGTGTAACTTGGGTCTAGGTTTGTAAGAGGGTGGGGGGATTTGCGGTCTAGGCAGTTTATGAAGACAGGGAGTGCAGAGGTTGAAAAGGGCAGGGGGGATATTAAAGAAGGATGTTATTGAAAGGGTTTCATAGTTGGAGGTAGGAGAGCATGAAAGTGGGTAGTAAAGTTGTATGTGATAAGAGGTGAGGGCAAAGAGGAGAAGGAGGACTGTGGTGGTAATGATAAGGTGTTGCATATTTGGATAGGTGTAGTGGGGTTTTAGATGGGGCATAGTATTATAGGGGTTCAAGTGCATAATGTCTATTTAGGCAGGGGGTTGTTTGTAAGTGGATGATAGAGAAGGAAGTGATGTAAAGTAAGAATGTGGGAGGAAGTTGTTAGTTATTGGCTGATTGGGAAAGGAAGGGGGAGGGAGTGGATGGTATAAAGAAAATTGTAATGGGGTATGTGGGACTGGGGGTAGGGTAGAGGACTGGAGTGAGCCCAAGTGATAGCGAGGGTGAATGGAGCGGGGCTGCACCACATGGCATAGATGAGTAAGCTCGAGAAACAATCAGTAATTTTTAGCTGTAGAGTATGTAGGCAGATAGGGCAAAGGAAGAACACAAGAGCTACACAAAGAGCAGTAATAAGGAAGGGAGGTCTGAGTTCTGAAAACACATTGCGAAAGTTGTTAAGCAGGGGTTTGTTAAGTGACTACAGGATTAGAAGGCTAGCGACTAAAAAATGGAAGAGGACTGGGCTAAGGAAGAACTTTCCCACTGCCGTTTCTGTTGCTATGCTTACAGATACAAGTAATTTTATAATTACTTACTGAAAATTTTGCTGGTAGCTTATCCACAGGAATTTTGCTTCTTGCAGAGCTGTTTCACTGGGAGACTTAGTAGGTAAGTGGGGGGATGTTAGACTGATGGCCTGACATTGAGTGCAGTGAGATTAGACCCCCCTACCTAGCTTGGTACACCAGCTACAGAACTCAGTACTTAACACAAGCACCATGGCACAAGTCTGACTTTTAGTACAATGCTACAGGACAATTTATAGTGGATGACATCATCATTGGATGTTTGAGAGAAGATGTTTGGAGGCCTGTATGAAATGGATGGCTAGTCATGTATGACTGTCAAGATATTAAAGTTCTGCATGTTACCAGAATGACGAGTCTGCAAACTGTAGTATTTGCTGTTGTGTTTCCAATGTGCAGGTATATTTTAAGAGATAGGTTTACAAACTATATGGAAACTGCTGTCTTTATTACTACAAGTGTCAGAAAATCTGAAAGTGTGCTATTGGTATAAAGATGTAGATGGTATATAAGAAAGCATTTTTTTATTTCTGTAGTGTAGTTGATATTTTGGCAACAAGTACTGAGAGACCAACATTCTAGTGCATAGGTGTAGGTAACACATGATTGTAGTGTAAATATGTGCTTTTTCCTTAAAAATGTGCCCTCCCTTTGGTTGTGTTTTTTCATGTATTTTCATGGAATGAAGACTAAATGGGCAGTAAACAAAAGTAATACATTCTAATAGGCACATTCCATAGCACACCACCAAGCAGCTGGTTTACATGATGGATGGCAAAGGGGTTGCGCATGCAAGATACACATTTATACTGCTTTCTCTGTTTGACAATAGTTAAGCAAGGAGCAAATGTGAGCGTCTGCTTCACTGATAAAATTATGAGAGCTCTATTTGTTTGCTTACTTTCATGCAAGCACATTAAGCAGAGAGTGCAGGAGTCAGCACTTCGGATAGTACTGAGTGTAAGAAACACACCTGCTGCTTTGCTGACTCTGTGGCAGCAGGTGTATGTGCAGTGAGATATTTATTTTGAGCACAGATGATCCAGGGTTTGAATCCAGTTGTATCTAATACTTTGAAATATATATGCATAATCTAATGAAAACATTTTATTTTACTTTCACTGTGTGTTACTGTAGAGCAGCATGTTTAAGCAGCATTGCACAGAGGTAACTGCATCATTGAAAAGATGTTCACAGTGACTCAGCCATGGTGTGAGATTCCAAACTCCATGCAAACACAGAGGACAAAAAGTGAAGGGCTCCATTATGTTGCTTTCACTAATGTGTGTGGTGTGTGATTCTATTTTTGACCATATTAAAGCTGTTAAAATGGGACAGATAGGAAAGTGGTGAAATGAAGGAGCAAGCAGGAGGAAGAACAAAGGGAAAGCAATAGAGGAATGTTCAGGAGGGAGGTGAGAAAGAACCATAGCTATCAACTTCTTTAGCAGTGTAAAATGAAAATATGTATAGTATATTAGCTGATTTTGGACTGTCACAATTTATAGAGGATGATATCATCATTGGATGTTTGAGAGACGATGTTGTGAGGCCTGAATTAAATGGATGTGTAAGCATATACAACTGTCAAAATAAGAGGGATAGCAACAATGCAATCATGTTGTCTAGGCAATTGGACTGAATTCAAGTGTGTTAGAGAAGGCACCTGTGCAAAATGGAGAGCTATGTATGGGACTGTATTTTTTTGTGGGACAGGTGTCCATTTTTTTTTTATTTTTACTTCAGTAAGAGAGCAATGTTGGGTAAGGGGTGTATGTGTTTCTGGGTTAAGTAATTAGGGTCAGTGAGGAAGTGGATGCAGACAAACAGGGACACAACAGGTTGGGAGACACCATGATTGGGGATAGCAAGGGGACATTAGATGCCAATGCAAATCAAACACAGGGACAGTGAGAATCTAGTTCTCAGCCGCAGAACTGTCATCAATTTCCCTTTACTTCACTGGCTGTTGGAGTGCTTGATGTCATCATCTGCATACCATAATAGAGAGCAACAATTGGCTCCAACAGTTGGCTTGTGCTACAGACTGAAGCACATATGCTTGATTTTACTGTTAGGATATGCATGCTTAATTTTCTACTACTGTATAGAAGAGCAATATTTTAGATAAACTAATAATTATGTTATACTGCATAAATACTTCTTACTTTCCTCCATCTTTCTAAATGCTCAGTAGGCGCTTCCCTATTCACCATTATCTCCTGTTTTACTGTGGAATAAAAAGAAGGGAATAAGAGAAGAGCATTATGCATACCAGTCTTGCCTATATGCAACTGTCTATCTAGTTAAAATTGTCTTTATCTGTATACTTACACAACTGTAGAATGTCAGTATTCCTAAACTCAGTCAGCCACTGGTTGACTGTATCCTGATTGCACCTTTTGAGGTCATTAAAATGGTGCCTGCACTGTTTTCCCATGTGTTGAATGCCAGGTACACTGGAGACTGCCTTGGCCAGACTATTCCATGCCTCAGACTTGTGCTGAGAGCCAGTATAATCCCCCTGCAAGAGCCTTCAAATGAAGAGCGTTGCAAGAAGTCCAAAAAGATTCTGGACTCCTCAACATCCCACCTTTGAGCCCTAAGTTGGGCACCACCCCTTCTACCTCCAGACATGTCTGATAAAGGAAAACAGCAATAGTTAGCAGTTCTTTCCACCAATTCATGTTATCACATTTACTACTGGTGCACAAGCCTGAACAAACATGCCAACAAAGTTTGTGTGATGTTAAGCAGAGGACAACAGTGCCAAACAGAGGTGAAAGCAGTTTATGAACTAAGAAGGGTACTATGACAATTGGCATTAGTTTTTGGTTTGGATGCTGCTGTACCAGTTACTTGATTTAACTGTGCATACACCTATTGGGGGTATAAATTATATGACCTGACACATTTTTGTGTGCGTTTATGCACTGATAAAATTAATTTTTACAATCTGAGATTCAAACCTATGCAACATAGACAAAACATAGTCTTCCACACAGGTGATTTTTCATCCTTGTCACAGAAGAAGCCCTTGTTAGATATGCTCATTTTAATATATATATATATATATATATATATATATATATATATATATATATATATATATATATACACACATAACAGAGTGAAGGGTTAACCATATATGTGTGTGTGACCTGACAATGGTTTATAAATTCATGTGAGTATGAGTATCATTGAAGTCTGAAGTCCATCCAAGGGCAGAAAAGGCAATTATAATTACAGAATCATAATTGCCAGTTTACCCTTAGTCATACATATAATTCATATGAGTTTCAGTGCTATACATGCTTATTGTTATTTGTAATTATGTTACATTGCTTTATTTTTTTGTAAATGTGAATGGACAAGCATTCCTCTGGCTCTCTAATTGTATAATTGAGTAACCATAATTGTACTGATGCTCATAGTTACACATGTAGTATATCTCTGATGCCTTGTGTATGCTCAGTGCACATGCTATAGATATTCCTTCCTATGTGTAGGCATTTTTCTAATGTTAATTTTTATATTAAGTAAAGTAGAACATCAGTAAGAAAAAAAATTGGGCATAGTTGGATTAGAACCCAGTCTCACCTGTATAACCTTTAAATTACAGCTGCTGCTACAGAAACAACTAGGCAGCAGCTATATATTTTAACATTCATTACTCTGTATGTGTGCTGACCACTGCATAACACAGCTTAGTGTGTTTGTGCAGTGGCAAACCATACAGGATACAATGTATTTGTTTTAAAATTGTCTACTGTCTGCTTCCTGTCTGTAGGTGCTCTGGACCTGCAGGTGTTGTGGAAGGTTTTTGACCATCATGCATCAAGAAACTGCAACAATGTATCCATTTTGAAATTGACTACTGTCTGTTTCCTGTCTGCAGGTGTTCTATCTGCTCGAGGTTAAGCATGCACAAACATGAAAGGTAGAGCTCACCTTGTTTTATCCTTGTGATCAATGTTTATTAGGTTTCAGCCTTAAAAGACAAATGTGGGACTTGAACTGTGATCTACAGATAGTACATACTGTGTAGCTCACTGTGTTTTGCAAATGTGCTACACATGCATGTGATTCACAGGTGTAGTTTATGTAGTCTTTATCATAGAACTACATTACATGAAATTTATCTGATTTATCCATTTCACTGTATTTGAGCTAGACTGTGTGCCGCAGGGAAAAAAAAACACATAAACATTACAAAAGAAATTTTTACTACAGATTAAATACTTTACACAAGGCTGAATTTTAACTATCATACCAGTGAACCTACAAAACACAATAAGGGTGTCTTATCCCTTTTTGCCACAGAAACAGCTTTGTAGCAGGAATGAAAATCATTGTGCATACAAGCAAGTCACATTTCATCCACAGTATTAAGAAGCATGACACTTGTACACTCTCAGTTGTTTGTACATGTGTTAATTACATATTTGTTAAATGACTGATCACACAACCATTTATGAGTGTTGTTTGCAGTAATGCTGCTTTGTCTTCTACATGTACTG
Source organism: Protopterus annectens (assembly GCF_019279795.1). Lineage (NCBI taxonomy): Eukaryota > Metazoa > Chordata > Ceratodontiformes > Protopteridae > Protopterus > Protopterus annectens. Next base: position 766,020,230 of record NC_056733.1, read on the forward strand.
TGTTCATTTTTCTCTCATCTGAGCAGTGATCTCAGACGTAGTCTGTAAGGCAATTTGTATTATTGCCCTTAAAATGTATGAGAATTTCTTTGCTTAACATTGATTACAAGATATTCATGTCTATCTTAGCAGACAAATTAAGTAATATTCTTTCAATATTAATTCATGAAGACCAAACTGGGTTTATAAAAAACAGAAAGGTACAAGGCAATGTAATTAGATTACTGCCCTTAACAGACTTAGCAAACAAGAAAAAAAACAAGCTTTCTATTTTAAGCCTTAGTATAGATAAAGCTTTCGACTCCCTAAGTTGGCCATATCTGTTTAAAGCTCTGCAAAAATACAATTTCGCTCTAAACTTTATAGGATTAATTAAAAAACAATATGAAAAGTCCATAGCATATGTAAAGATCAGATCTTATCTATCTAGCCCATTAAAATATTAAGAGGTGCTAAACAGGGGTGCCCCCTCTCCCAATTACTCTTTGTCCTGGCTATTGAGCCTCTTGCAAATTATGTTAGAAATAATGACAGTGTTAAAGGATATAAAGTGCCAGACAAATTATCCCTAAGATACAACTGTTTGCTGATAACCTCATAACTTCTAATGATATTGAAAACTCAGTAGATCACCTATTACATAATCTAGACTTCTTTGCAAACACCTCTGGTCTAAAATTAATCACAGCAAAACTCAGGAACTTCTAGTGAATAAAAATGTTACTAGGAAACTTATTTCAAAAAGAGACATAAACTGTGAGGGCACACATATTAAATATCTAGGTATTAAAGGACTGCGGTGGTGGTGCTGCGGTAGCATTGTCGCCTCATAGCAAGACGTTGTCCCATTCAATTCTCAGCTAGAGCATCTTCTGTGTGGAGGCATACGTGAATGGGGCATGCCTTCGTTGAAGGTTGTGCATCAGGGCTGGTAACCCGGTACGTAAAAATCCACTACCAATCATTAGCGGACCGGAGTTCCGCTGTGGCGACCCCTAACCGGGAAAAGTCAAAAGACGCAAACAAACATTATTGAATCTAAGTATAAAAAAATCACACATCTAATTACCAACAACTTATAAACCCGATTACTAGTCCAATAGACAGTTGGAACAGACTCTTCTTCACATTTGAAGACAGACTAACTTTAATCAAAATGATACTGTTACCTAAAATCTTATTCATTGGCCAAGCTCTAATAATTCCCCCACCTGTCAAAATTAAACAAACAATTAATAACTTATTATTCAGCTTGCTTTGGTATCTAAAAAAACAAGAATTTCTCTTCTTTGGCACATCACAAGCTGGGATGAAGGAGGTATAGGCTTTCCAAATACTGATTTTTATTTAAGTTCCACATTTATTAACATAGTGCTGCTTTGGAATACTACTTCTTATACATCATATTGGAAATCAATACGCAAAACCTTACATCTTAATAGTAATAGGAACTTGCTTGAACCATAAACTCAAATACATACAAATATCTTTATATGGATTTTAAAAATATATAATCAAAGTTAAAGGTCAAAACTTGTTCTCACACCTCTTACAAACCAAATATTGCTGTTGTTTAAAAAGCTTATATTTTCTAATCAATTAATTAAGAATTTATTAATAATTATGTTTCCTATTGCTTACACGAATGAATGTTTGATATCTTTTGATACTCAGAAAATTTTAGAATTTAAGAAGGGAGACCTATTATATTGGAATCAATTTCTCTCAGCTAATAAAATAGATGTTGCAGACTATTTCATCAGCAGATATAGTTTGCAAAATTGCAACTGGCTGAACATCCAAACTTGTAAGGATTTTATACATACTAAGCTCGTACCCTCATTAGAGGCATACAATAAGAGTAACTTAAAAATCTTGGATTTTATCTCAACAATTATTAATAGATCACCCAAGAACACTTCATGCATATCTGTTATTTTAATAATCTCAGAAATGATTTTAGCAAAACAGAAGGTTTTTTTGGAATTATTCAAGTGAAGTTAATAGACAAGTATTCTCAGAAAAAGATACAAAAAAAACTGTGTTTACAGCCAGTGAAGGAATCCACATCTTCCCTGTTCTGGCATGTATACACATGGAAATTTTACATAGATGTTTTTCACCCCACATAGACTAGCAATAATGTACAAGAAAGATGAAATGAAATGCTAGAGATGTGGACACCCCAATGCTGACTGGATACATATGACTGTATTGCAAAATAATTTCCCCATTTTGGTTAGACTTTAAATATCTTTGTAAAGCTCTATGGAATGACAACTGTATAATTTCTGACTCCTTTACCCTTTTCAATGTTCTTGTTCCTGAAGTCATTCCTAAAAGCAAACATTTTTACTATGGTCTATACACTCTATAGCAAGGAAAATTGTTACTAAAATTAAAAATCCAAATCTTCTCCTATCTTTAAAGTTGAGTTTATTCATCTTGTGAAATACATTTATAAGAATGAAATTGCTACTATAAAAGCAAGGACTAGCAACACAACTCATCATTTAATTGCTTGAACAAAATTGTCTAATCTGTTAGAGAAATATTAAGTGTTCTCCTATGTATATTACTTTTTTAGTTGTTATGGATATTGCACATACTTTATTTGTTTTTTTTTTCTTGTATATTGTTAATTATTGTGTGTTATAAAATGAATAAAAACATTTTGAAAAATAAAAGAATATTAAATGACAATAATATACCATTTTCAACAAAGGCAAGGGAGTTTGGATATTAATTCTAAGGGGATCCAATGTCTGTCTGCTTGGGATGACATGCTTGACAAGCCACGCTGCTTCACAAGGGATGGCTTGCACCTGTCACCCCTGGGCTTCCGGATATTGGCCAAGGCTCTTGCCACCCCCATAGTGCCTTTTTTAGGCAAGGCTCAAATGACAAACCTACCTCCCTAGAAAACACAAGTGGAAAAAAACTAAGGGTAATGCTGCTCAATGCCAGAAGTCTAAACCTCAAGATGCACGCCCTCGAAGCCCTCCTCAGTATGGAGAACATCGATGTCTGTGCGGTGACTGAAACCTGGTTCAAGGCTCCTGAGAGCACCCCAGCACTATCAGGTTTTACCTCATATCATGCTTTCCGGCCCAAAACTTGGACCGAACCACAAAAGGAGAGGGAGTATCCATTTTCATCAAAGATACCCGCACCTCCAGGTTAGTGGCAACGCACGAAGCATCGGAGACTATCCAGGTGCAACTAACCATAGGCAAAACTGCCTTACAGTTTGTAGCATGCTACAGACCACCCTCTCAAACTCAGGAACCCCACACAGCCTTCCTGAAGACACTGGAGAGTATGAATGTCTCTCCAAATACCATCATTTTGGGAGACTTCAACTACCCAAACATAGACTAGGAACATTACTCAAGCCCCAACACCCTAGCCCAAAGGTTCCTAGAATTCATAAACTCAAATGCAATGGAACAACTAGTCACCATTCCCACAAGAGGAGACAATATACTAGACCTGATCATCACAAACATGGGGACAAAATGCTCCACACGGAAGTACATCCTCTTTGGTAAGATCAGACCATAAATTAATCTCACTGGAAATCCACATCCCGCCCCCACCCCCTGCACAAAAGACCACAGTGAAGAACTTCTCAAAAGCAAACTTCACACTTCTTAAGACTGAAGTGGTATTCTTCAAGGCCCCTGGGCCAGTGGAAACCACAACCCACACTGCTGAATCCTTTGCAAATGCCTTCTATGGGCACCTTCAAGAATGCATGGATCATGCAATCCCAAATAAAACCAAGACCCATTCCCCAAAGGCAGGCCGGTCTGGTGGACCCCAGCCATAAAGAAACTTTACAACAGGAGGAGGAAGCTACTACATGACAGAGCAAAATCCCTAAAAGGGAAGGCGTCTCTGATCAGTACTAGCAAAAAACTGCGATCACTCATAAAATCATCCAAGGCCAACTTTGAGAGAAAAATCGCAAAAGACACAAAAGACAATCACAAGGCCTTCTTTAGCTATGTTAGAAACCTGGGTGGAAACTCCCAGATATGCTCAGAGTTAGTCCAAAATGACACAAAATACACCAAACCCACTGACATTGCCAACATTCTGGCAGACAGGTTCAGTGCAAATTTCTCCTCCTCCCCAAAGGAGAAATAACTATCCCAGCAGAGTGTAGCCTGCCTAACATCTCAGATGCCCAGGTGAGAGCGCCCTCTCTAAAGCTAAAAACACAGCATCAATGGGACCGGATGGTGTCCCGGGCTGTGTGCTACATGAACTCCAAGAGGAACTAAACCCACACATAAAGGCTGCTGTTTAATCTTAGCCTTACTACAGGATACGTACCCAAAGAGTGGCGTACGGCAACAGTGGTCCCACTTCACAAAGGCGGTGCTTCTACGGACCCTGGAAATTACCGCCCCATAAGCTTGACGAGCCTGGTCTGCAAAGCTATGGAGAGGATCATTATGGAACTCATAAACAAAGACATTGGGGACCTACAGACATTGGATCCTACCCAATTTGGCTTTGTCAAGGGCAGATCCTGCCTTTTGAACTTGGTCAACTTTTTTGAAACAGTCACTAAGGCCATTTATGAGGGTAAGGCAGTTCACACAGCCTACCTTGACCTTGCAAAAGCCTTTGACACAATACCCCACTCAGGCATCATAGACAAACTCACCAGCTTAAATGTAAACCCATATGTCACAAGATGGGTTGCAAACTGGCTCAAGGACAGAACCCACAGGGTCAGAGTTGCTGGAGCTATGTCAGACTCTAAGCCAGTCACAAGCGGTGTCCCACAGGGCTCAATCCTGGGACCCCTCTTGTTCGGCATTTATTTTTTTGAGGTACAGGCAAACATAGGAGGATTGTGGCTGACAAAGTTCGCAGATGACTGCAAACTGGGTGCCATAATTGATACTCCAGCGGACACAAACATCCTTCAGAGAGGCCTCATAGAAATGGATAATTGGTGCCAGAGCCATGGCCTTAAGCTGAACGCCAAAAAATGTATAGTCATACCCTTTGGGAAAAACAAGGTACCGACAAATTACCACATAGGCGGTAATCCATTAAGTACGGAAGAGGTAATCAGGGACCTAGGGACCCAGGTTGACAGTAACCTCTCATTTGACACTCACATTGCCAAAGTGGTTAGGAAGACCTTCTATATTGCCCACCTTATCATGAAGGGTTTCACATCTAGATCAAGAGAGGTCATTGTGCCCCTGTACTCTTCTCTTATCAGGCCAATGATTGAGCACAATGCCCCATTTGGGATGTATCTCACCCGACACCTGCAGCAGTTGGAAAGACCCCAAAAGTTCCTCACCAAGAGGATAAAGGGTCTTAAACATATGTCATATGCCGCCCGACTGAAAAAACTCCAGCTCTATTCAGTCACATACCGCCTACTCAGAGGTGATCTGTGCCTGACGTACAAGGCCATGTCCAATCTTGAATTAATGGACATGCTCCACCTCAGAAAATCCAAATCCATCAGAGCCACGAGAACAAGTGACTTAAACCTCAACACAGAAATAAATAGGACGTGCTGGAGGGACAGATTCATAACCCAGAGGCTCCCTACACTCTAGAACAGAATCCCAGTCCATGTTAGGCAGAGCCCCTCACTGACTCTATTCAAGAGAAATCTCGACGAATGGATGGGAGATTGTAGGTTTACCCCGGGGGTCATCTCTGTGTCACTACTAGACAGAGGCATAGTAAACTAAACCCTAAAAGGGCATAGTATTCTCATCCTAAGGGGTGGTGTAAGCCACATACACTCTGGCTAGGCTTATAAATGCCTTAGGGCAGATAGCCTAGTACGAACCTATGAACCTATGAACCTATAATGAAAAGAAATTGAGAAAAGTATGCTGCTTACTTACATTTAAATCCTTTGCAAGTGTAACCTGGGTGACACACTCATTGCAGGTAAGGGAGGCTGACTTGCTGTTGTGTTTTCCTTCTCCCTATCACTAATCATTCACAGTCGCAATCCATCAGCAACTAACACCGAGGGAGTGCCTGCACTATGTTTACAGCTGATACATGGAGCCATGATTTAGGAATTCAGCAATTCTAATGGGTTAACACCTTGTTTGCATCTTCACTGTGCTCACAGACCTGAATCTACACTATAAAATGGTAACTGTGTAGCTAGGGAGTTGTGTATGTGGACAACACAGAAGAACATTGCTATTAATTTGGATTTATCTGCACAGAAGACTACTGATCTTGATAAAGTATGATTGAATTTTTCTATTACATACTAGATTTGCTCACGTTTCCAGGAAACTATTTTTGTATGTATATGCATTAGCAAATGCAACTGTTATCTGTATACACTGCTTAGATGTTTACTGATGGCATAGGCATTTTTTTATTTTACTTTCTCAGATACACAGCCTTATTAACTTTCATCACAAGTGTTATTGTTACAGCTGTTTCTCTTATACTGTTCTATGTTATTTCAGTGAAATGTAAATGTCCTATGTTGTTAATGACACAGGGGTGTTCGTCTTCTAGGATCGCCCATAGACACCTCTAAGGGAGTGCTGGGCACAGATAGAGGTGAATGCCAGTTACATAAAAATGACTTTTCTGTGGCAAATGCATATGCATTTTGTAAAAGTTTGTTTGGAAAGCACTTATATCAATTAGACGTGTTATTCCTTGTTTGGTACAAAGTGTCATTAACCTGTTATTTTGGGGCTGGGGGAGCCAAGTTCCACTTGTGTGTTGCCACAACCAAAAACTTATTTTACAGAGGTTTGCTCTTGTTAATCCTTGTTTTGAATCAAACCTTGCATTTTGTGTGACTGTGATATATTATAACCACATAACCTTTTTTATATTTTAATAACTGACGTTTTGTGTTTCTCCTCTAGAAAATATTGAAAAAAACTAATAATACATGTTATATCTAAGCAAGACTTTTATTTATGTGATAGTTATGTGTAGTATCCTTCTTTTGTGTTTTATGTCACCTAGGACTATGACACCCAAACATCTCAATTCCTGCAAAGCCTCCTTCAGTGACATGGTGCTTTTCTACTTGAGAGAGGATGTGGGGATATGTCTGGCAGGTGCAGATCTGGAATGACATTAATGTCATTGGGGGGGTGCAGCATGACATATGATCAGGTGCATCACAGTGCTACTGATATGATTTCAATGGTCTGGAGGAGAGCAGCTGCAGTGGCCCATGGACATCTGACTCCCGGGGGGGGCTGCTATAGAGCCATCCTGGATCCCAAATGAAAAGTTCCTGTCCACTGTCAGGGATACAGAAAGCTCCATGGAAATGCACAGCAGCATGTGATTGATGTTGGTGCTGCTATTTCAGGGAGGACAAGTATGTTCCAGGAGGAGCTTACAGGTAAGCTTACATATGTCATTTTTTAACAGTTTCTTGTACAGTAAAATATTGAAAGCAATAGTTAAGTTGGTCTAGCATTTTTTTTTGGGGGGGGGCTATTTATAGATTGATAGAGTAAACAACATTCTTGTTCATTACAGATGGGCTTGGGGTGGACGTGTCAGCCAAGTTTCAGTTAAAAGTATTGTTAGTGGACATATAAAGGCAATAAATTGATCCCCCTGTGTTATTATTATTGTGATGATGGTGTCCTTACATTTTGCATAACTTCTTCCAGGATCATCCTACCTAGCAAGTGTGGAGTCATCTGCACATGGTAAGCCAAACATTTTTATTTCAGTACTGATGAGCATTTGACAGAAATATGCATTTATCCGTATATGTGAGGTGGGTGTCAGGACTGTGTGTGTATTGCTGGACCATCTGTAATAGTGGCACCAGTGTTAGTTTGTTAGCATATGCTGCATTGTAGTAATGTAGGTTTTAATGTCTTTCCTGTGTTTAGTGCTTATTATCACAGGTGATCCTGACAGTGGAATTGTAGGACTCTTACCATCTGATATCAGAGTATCAGCAGACTCTGATGACGATGATGGTGGCCAAACAAAGGCACAGTCAAGGGGTGCAGAGGTTGAATTGGACATTGAGGTTGACATTCAGCCATCCCCTGTATTTCCCTTGGACACAGCCAGTAGGCCTACACAAACCTATTCCGATGAGCCCTCAGATATTGGACAGGTGGAAGGTGAGACACTTGATCAGGGTAGTGTGTTTATTGCAACTTCAGTGCCTGTTGACTCTGACCATAGCCAAAGTGTGTGCGAGGTGCCAAGCAAGAGGGTTTTTTGGGGTGCTCAGAGGAGGCCTGCTGTTCACCCTTCACATGATCCTGGTGTGTCTTTTCATGCCACTCGATGTATGTTTAGGGCCATCATGGAGGCACAGGCATGTTCCAATAGGGCCTCTGAGGAAATGCTTAGGGTTGTAGATGTGGCACAGGCTGACATGTGTGACTGCTTCCATTGTGTTGCGAATTCCATAGATTGAATAAATGACAGGTTGGAATACACTGTGTTTGTGATGGAATGTCAGCTGGGAGGTGGATGGCATCCACGTGGATGTAGGTCAACTATATCCTGTGATGTTAGCCAACATGACCATGCCTGATCACGCTCCTGAAGTGGCCTGACTTCCACCGCTCCATCAGTGGTGGAAGTGTCCACACCCAGACATGGTAAGCCATGGGGTTTTGGTCTTGGGCATACTCGTAAGGTGAGATCATCCAGCAGACATCTGTCACTTTAGGTAGCAGCTGTGCATATGAACATGGGCATGGACATGTAAGTGTAACTCCTGGCAGAGACGGTTCTCACAGTCGGGGCTGACAATTAACTACCACCTCTGCCATGCATCGCTCACACCTGTCCAATATACCAGGATATAGAGCTAGCACAGAGCTTGGCTGTGTTCTTGCAGACACTCACACACCAATTTTACCAGGAGTGCCCATACAGACACATACACAACAGTTACATGGCTCAGTTGTGAGGCTTAAAGATCATTCCTGTCTCAGTGGCCATTTGATACTTTATTCAAATGTCTGCCCATTTCTTTTTCTTACACGCACTTACTACCTTTTGTGTCAGCCTAGGCCGCCTGCCCATATCCTTGTTTTCTGTCTTTTGGATTCAGGGATACATAAGTGTTTTGTCTGATGCTCAGGATGCATAACTCACTTAGTGCTTAGTATATCTGTGTTTGTGATGTTGTTTTGCAAATTGTACTGCTTTCTTACAGGTTGTTGTAATGTGTACATCCCTCTCAACCTCTTAGACAAAAAAAGCTGGACCATGCCATAAATAAAAGTAGGACAAAAGACCAACAGTAGGGTGACTTTTTACATATTTTGGTTTTACAAACTTTCACAGTTGATAGAATAACAGGTTTCGCATTACTATATGATTTTTCTGAAGGATATGAAGTCTGAAACGGAAATGAGTGTCATTATTTTCTAACTTCACTCTTTAATGATTTGCCAGTACAAAACTATGAGGTCAAACTGTGGACATTCTGTGTAAATCTGTACTTTTGAGAGGTATGAATGTGTGAATCTTTGATGCATGAGGCCTATTAGTTGATACAGGACGTGTGTATTCACCCAAGTCACTGTTTTCACATATTGATGTCATTGCTGTAAAAATCACCCACCTTATACTTACTTACATTAGCAAGTAACAGTATGCAAGGATATGCCATTCATTTGTATTCTTAGACATTTATTTTTCTATTCCAGGTTCAATACTTACCTTAGAAATCTGGCAGTTGCAAGAGTTTTAGACTGCGGCTGACTCTGTCGGATGCTAGCAGTACCCAGCCATTACATGAGTAAGTAAAGGTTGTTGGCATTGCCTGGTATCAATGTTACTGTATGTATGAGGGTAGGATGAAGGTTTTAGCCCCTTAGGTGATGGATGTGTATGCTACCCATTGCCTCTTAGCCAGTGTGAGGGCATATTGAGCACACCTACATCTGCCTATACCCACAACGGCTGCTGGTTCCCCCTCTGACTCGTCACATGTGTGTAACTGTGGTGATCTTGCCAGTGGTGGTGGGATGTGAGACCCCTGCCCTTGGTGTTCCTGCTGAAGCTGTTCGTGGGATATGAGGCCCCTGTCCTTAGTGTTTCTGCTGTTTTCTCAGGATAATGTTGTGAAGCATGGCACAGATGGCGAATATTTTAGCACATGTACAGGGATTATACTGCAGGGTGACTCTAGATGTATCTAGGCACTGGAACCATGACATCAACAGCCCAAACACATGGGTTATGATATTTCTTGTTTGAGCATGTGCCTCATTATAGCATTCTTCAGTTGGTGTGCATGCATTTCTGATGGACGTCATCAGCCACAGTTCCAGTGCATAACCTGCATCCCCCAGTAAATGACCCTGTGGAATATCACCCCAAGAAAACAACTCATAAAGTTAAGTGTTGTGCCAGATATGTGAGCTGTGGTAACTGCCTGGGTTGTCAACAACACATATTCAGAATGATTCCCTTAGCATTGCAAACAACCTGTCAGTTAATGGAGTGGAAGCCCTTTCTATTTATGTACACCATTCCCTGTTCCCTGGGTGGTGCTTTGACTTCTACATGTGTACAGTCTATAACACTAAGGACTTCAGGGTAATGAGCTACAGGGTCAGACTCCTGCATTGTTCTGGTCCTGTCCTTGGGTGTATGGGGAAAGTATATATAGTCACTGGCATGTTGTAGCATAGCATTCAGGAACTGATGTAGGATCCTGGATGCTGATGCCTTTGACACCCCCAGCATGCCCCCTGTTGGTCTCTAGAAGGTTCCTGTACCTAATATTTTAAGTGCTACACATGTCTTAGTCTTCATTAGTATTGACTCCCCTTGGTTTGCACTTGCTCTCTGTTGAGGATGACAGAGGTTGCAGAGTTCCACCCTGTAGTCCTCTACAATTTCCACCTCATGCAGATTGTGAAAAGTTAAATGGGGTCTAAACATCATTCTCCTTCTTGGCCTTCACAGGGAAAACCATCACTGAGTCTACATAATTGCTTTGCAGCTTGTTAAATAGCTCATCCATCTTGGATTGGTTGATTAACATGTAATTCAGCTACTTATGCTGTAATTAGTATGTCACAATGTTTATCATGTTTGCCCAGTTCTACATGGCATGTAGAGCAGCTTACTGAATACAAAATGGTGCACTTAGGACTATGTAGGCTTTATTAAATCTGCAGCATTATTAATACTGTCTTTTCCTTTATATAGGAATCTCGTCTTCATCCTGTAAAGAGAGGTGTGCTATACATAGCTAAAGGGGATGGTGATTTAGGACTTATAAATTCAGTGGTATTTGCAGTTTTGATACATCTATATAAAATGCTTAAATGGTTAAAAGAAGAAAAAGGTAATTGAATAAGTCTATTATCGGAAAACAAATATAAAAAAATGGATATGATGAAAGTTGTAAAAGAGCAGAGGAGTATATGAATGAAGAAATGAAAGCATATCAAGAGAAAACTGTAATGTGGAAAATAAGTATAGAAGATTTATTTATTTATTTATGTATTTTCAGTTTGTTAACCAGGAAAGTCCATTGGGCCAGTATGAGCTCTTTTTCAATGGAGACCCAGGAAGAAAAGCTCCATGTACATACATATAGAAACAATACAAGTAACAATCACATCAAAATGAATACAGGGTAATACAGAAATAAGTCAGCAGAAGTTATTACAAACAATTTTACAATACCATCAATGAATCACATCAAAATCAATGCAGGGTATTACAGAAATAAGAGTCAGCAGAAGTTATTACAAACACATAAAAATAACAAAACTATAGTATGCCATAGTTATAGCTTTACAGTGCATTAAACAGTAAGACTTATGGGAGGTAGATAACCTGTAATATTTAAAGTGAAAAAAAGAGGGAGAGTAGGAAGTTATAGGAGTTAAGAGAAGTAGGAAGAAGAGGATGTCTGAGTGGAAGGTAAAGTTTTGAGAAGGTATACTTGATGGCAGTGGAAGTATGGCATAGAGATTAGGAAGGGTGGGAGCAAGAACATTCCCATTTAGAAGAGATATAAGCATGGAGTAAGGTCTTAAAAGTAGAGACGTTCTGGGCAGTTTGAATATGGGGAGGAAGTGAGTTCCATTTCCATGCTAAGGGACAAAGGTAAAAGAAATTGGCCAGGAGTGCATAATGGTTTATACACTTCCAGTAGGTTCTGTTTATTAGACCTGAGGGATCGGTCAGGAAGGTGCATGGTAAGGGTGGAAGAGAGAGATGGGCATTGAGAAGGCTTGAAGATGTGTTTATGGGCAGTAGAGGGTTGAATGAAGGAGAGATAGCTGGGTTGGGGAGCTCTAGCCAGTTTAAGGAGTGTAAGGAGTCATGGCGGTGAGAGGAAGATTTGGCGTTTGTAGCAAACGTTGAGATTTTATTGTAGCAGGATGCCAGTTTAGTTTTAAGGGTGGCTTGAAGATTGCTAAGAATGGGTGCACTGTACATGAGAGAGGGGAGGAGGTAGGTAATAGAGAGGGTTAGTTTAGTTGAAGAGTTTAGATAGCGATTGTGGTGGTAAAGCATACAAAGTTTCTGGTGAGTTTTCTTAATGGTAGTTTGAAAGTGGATGTCAAACTTTAGTTGTTCGTCGATAAGAACTTCTAGAAGCTTGATATGGGGGACTACTTTGATCAGAGTCATATTCTGGCTTATTATAGAGAAGGAGTTTTTGTCTATTTTGGTGTTTTTAGATGGGGTGAATATCATGATTTTGGTTTTGGATGCATTGAGAGGTAGGTGATTGTTTAGCATCCAAGCCTTGGTGCTGTTGAAGGCAGTCTGAGTTACTTGTAAGAGTGTGGGGAGAGATTCAGCAGAGCAAATGATCATGGAGTTGTTGGTGTATTGGAACATTTAGCATTTTGGAAGCAAAGATGGAAGTCATTTATGAAGATATTGAAAAGTAAAGGGTCCAGTATAGAACCCTGGGGGATGCCTGTGAGGGTGTCTAGGTAGGAGGAGGTACAGTTGTTCCATTTAATGGCCTGTTGCCTATTTGAGAGGTAACTAGAGAGCCAGTTGCTAGTTGGGGATGAAAGATTAAGGTCAGAGAGCTTAGACAGTAGTGAGATGAAGATTTGGCATTTGTAGCAAACACTGAGATTTTATTGTAAGCTATGGGAAATGGTGTCAAAAGCCTTGGATAAGTCTAAGAAAAGAAAAGATACTATATTTCCTGAGTTATGGATGTGGTTGATATTGTCAAGGAATGATAGGAGAGCAGTGGTGGCACTGTGACTGGGTCTAAAACCATGTTGTGTTGGGGTAAGAAGATGATTGCCTAAAAGGTAAGGTAAGAGTTGTAGGTGAATACATTTTTCAAGTATTTTTGAGATAGGGGAGAGGATGGCTATGGAGCAGAAGCTGGAGATGTTAGTGTTGTTGCCTCCTTTATGTAAGGGAATGACGAAGGCTTTTTTTCCAGAGGAGGGGTACATAGGATTCTTGGATGGGGTGGTTGATTAGAATACAGACAGGGAGAGCTATGCTCTCAGCAGCTAACTTGAGAAAGTTGGATGGTAAGTTGTCGGGGGCATTAGAACATGGTTTTAATGTATTGAGAAGTTTTTTATAGTGTTGACAGGGATGGGTTTGAGGAAGAAGGGTAGGCAGTATTGGTAGCAGAGGGAGAGGAGTTGGAGGGGGAGATGTAGAAGGAGCTTATGCATTTTTAGGGAAAGATGTAGTTAGCTTGGCTATTGAGTCAATGAAGAAGGAGTTAAAATTGGAGGCTATGGTATGGTCTGGAGCATTAGGATCAGGGCAAGGGTTGTGTTTTCTGCTGGGACTAAAGAGGGCGGTGATACTACTCCAAAATTTCTTGGGGTTGGATTTGTGATTATTTTGTAGCTTAGAGTAATAGGATTTACAGTCAGAGGCAATCTGTTTTTTAACTAGATTTCAAAGTCGTTTATATTCGGTAAGGGAGTTTGGAGTCTTATGTTTTTGATGGAGTTTCCATAATTTATCACAGGTATGCAAAAGGGTTATGGTATCTTTGGAAAGCCAAGGAGCAGTTTTGGATTTGATTCTTTTAGTTCTAGGAGGAGCAAAGCTGTTTAGTATGTTAATGATGGAAGAATTGAAGCAAGTAACAGAGTTATCTAGAGGAAGAGTTTTCAGAGGGTTCCAATTCATTTGTTTTAAACAGTGGGGGAAGGACTGAGGGTTGAAATTTGTGAGGGTGTGGGTTGAGATATAGTTATGTGGTATGTGTAGGGGGAAGGACAGAGAAGTGCAAAGGCAGGTATGTGATCACTAAGTGGATCGGGCAAGGTGCCTGAAGAGTTATTTTTAGTGGGCCTGGTAGGAGAGTTAATTAATTGAGAGAAACCGTATAGGTTTATACTGTGGGAGGTGGTGGTTGAGTCTATGGAAGACCAGCTGATGTTGATGTCTCCTAGGATAACTGTTTCAGTACTAATATTGGATGAGAACCAAGAAAGAATATCTTCAAGAATGCGGATATTGTTACCAGGTGGAATGTATAGGGCAGCTATCACTATATTTTTATGATTGCTAAACTTTAGGAGATCCAGGGTCATTTCAGCTGTAGCAAACTGAGGTATAAGGTTGGTGTAGGGTGTCATTGTTAGAGAGGAAGAAAAGAGTAGGGCCAGACCTCTCAACCATACCAAACTCCATGGTATTTACCGGTTTTGAGTTCAAAATAATGGGTTGCCACGAATTTCCGAGTGGCCCCTTCAATTTCCGATTTTTTTTATTTGGTTTTATTTTTATTTAAATTTAAGTGGATGATGTCATCACACATCCCAAAACTTAATCAATGTGCAGGAGCAATGAGCGTGATAGCATCAGACTCAGTCTGAGTAGACTTGGAAGTTAGACAGAACTGTTTTTTTTTTTTTATGGTGGCTGGTGGAATTTGGAAATAATTAATAATTAATAGGAGTACTGCAGCACAGCAGTGAGTGGAGCTAGTTAGCCTGCAAAGACAGTGAATGTACAACAAATAATTAAGTTCTACAGTGAGCAGACAGAGATATACCAGACCCAGCTAGAGCCTGCCGCGGCCACATGCAGGAATCAGGAGCATGAGAAAAACTTAATTCCAGTTGCCCGACCTCCTACAGGTAAGTAAAAGTGAAAAAGAATTAAATTAGAAACTGCAGCAAAATAAAGTCGGCTTTTCAGCAATCTGCTGAAGTAGCTGCATACTGTTTTTTATCTGGTTTGTCATTAAAAGTTAAAACTTATAACATAGCGCAACTGGAGTTTATGTGAGATGTAATGATACTGTCTGTGATATTCCAGATATATGAATACACCCCCAGCAAAGTGTCGTTGTCTCCCTCCCATCATCCTCTTAAGTGCAACTGCATTGTCATTGTTGGTGTTCAGTTCAACTATTGTCTCCTGTCTGATCCTCAAATACTGAAGTGTATGGGTTATAGCCTTACAGTAATAGTTTTTGAATCACGTTCATTACGTACCCCTAAGTGTTTGAATATATTGTGTGTGCTACAATCTCAGTTGCTGCATTTACGTAATGTGTTTTTTTTCTTTTGCCAATGTGATGATCATGAAGAGTACATAAACGTCATGAAGTCCGTTGAGTTCTCACTCAAAATTGATTTGGATTTATTCATTGTTGTAACTTGGTTTTATGTGGTATTACAGTGATTGTGGGAATTCAACAGACTTTGTGACATGTATGTGCTCTTCTTGGTTTGTTTTTGGTCTGGACTTTTTTGGAATGCGATGATCATGTTGCTGATTATAGACTTCATATAGCGGCTTTTGCTTTAAATTAAAACGATTCCCGTAGTTGTAGGCTTGTAGCTCCAGCATCAAATCCTTAGCAGGCAGGAGCCGAAATATGCAATCTAGATGTTGGATGACTTTGGAGATCTGACCTATATGTATGTAGCAAGCAACAGAATTCTAGCAGGTACTGTTCAGCCTATCAGAAAAAAGCAAGTACATTATTCAGTACCCCTGGAATTTTCAAAAAAAAAATCAGCAAAGTATTGCAGATCAGTAATTTACATAGGTCTCTGATTTATATAAAAATCCTGAGACAGAACAAATGAATAGCCTATGAGAATGTGATTGAAAGAAAGATTTATGTATGAAAGTAAATAAAATTGAAAGAAAGATTTATGTATGAAAGTAAATAAAACACATCTAGCAGGCTGGACTAAAGACAGTTTTTCATCACATCTGTCACCATGGCATACAAAGGGAAAACTGTACTGATGGCTAATGGTTGATGATAAGAAAATGTGGTTTGCACAAAGTACGTATGTAGAAAAAAATAATTAACATACTGATAAGTATTGACCCATTTGAAAAATGGAGGCTACTCTAACACCTCACAAATCTTTATCTCAGTGTATAGTTTTGTATTTGTTTTACTCATCAGCAATTTAAAACAAAGAGTAAAAAGGTCAGACAGATAAAAAACACAAAAAGAAAAATCTAGCAAAGCTAGACTTCTATGTAATACCTTAAAACTCTTGCATTAGAGGCCTCTTGGGATATATGCAAATCACCCCTTAATGATATTAGCTGTTTCAGTTAAATGGCAATTCTGAATGTCCATGACTTTTTGATTTACTTTCATTTTTAAGTCTATTTATGGACAATTGCAGGCCATTAAAGTCAAACCTGTCTAGCTGTGGACATGCATGTTTCTGCCTTCTTATGACATCATCGGCACAGCATAAGAGGAATGTTTTAACTGTGGAAACACAGGGTTGTCATACCCAGCTGATATCCATAAACATTAGGGTGTCTACAAAATATCCCAACTAATAAACTAAAACAAAGAGTAAAAAGGTCACACAGATAACCAAATGGTTAAAAAACACAAAAAGAAAAATCTAGCAAAGCTAGACTTCTGTGTGATACCTTAAACCTCTTGCATCAGGGGCCTCATGGGGTATATGCAAATCACCCCTTAAGGATATCAGGTGTTTCAGCTAAATAGCAATTCTGAATGTCCATGGGCCGGATTCATGATGGCTTGCACGGAGTCTAAGAGTAGAGTAAGACTCCATGCAGCCATCATGTCCGACGAGCGATCCCGGAACAGCCTGTAAGGGCGTGTAAGAGAGCTCCTAAAATGGCTCTTACACGGACAGGGCTGGGATATGCAAATTACCTCAATTGCAGGTGAAAGGCATGCAAATGAGATAGATTTGCGATTCTGGAAACCCAAACCTGTCCGAGTAAGAGCAGTGTTATTTGCAGAAATGTACTCAGTTGACAACTGAGTACCGTTCTGCAAATAGCAAAATGGAGCCGTGACAGCTCCAAATAAAGGTTGCATCCAGTGCAGGAAGCATGCCAATGGCCAAATATACGGCCATGTGAAATGTTTCCTGGTGCAATATGAAAATAAAAATAATTTTTTTCCCACCGATTTCTGATGTTTAAGCGTAGCGCAGCGCCGCGCAAATGGGCTGTGCTCTAAAACCCAGAATACTAAAAATTAAAACCCACAAATGTGGATTTTATTGAAATTGTCAATGTACAATGCAAGGGAATGGCAGGCTGAAGACAACATGGCCACTGAGTAGAGGTTGCCAAGGGGGGAAGCTCAGTCTAAGACATGTAACCAAGCATTAGTAGGCAATTTTATGTAAATGAGCATTAGGATAGTGAATCGCAAGTTTACATAGCAAATGAGCACAGTCAGTGGAGTGTAGGAGTAGGATATGGGGAGTAACAGAGTAGAAGATAGGTGACATCACGAGGGGGCTATGTATAAAAGAAGTGAAGCTCATTGGAGCAGAGTGGCATGTGTCAGCTGTCATTTACACATCATGGAAAAAGGTGTGTCAACAGGTAGGCTAGGGAAAGGCAAGAAATGGAAGGTGTATGCCGTGGATAACACCAAAATTTCTTGCTGAGTGGGTATGCGCGCGTGTGCGCGTGTGTAAACCCGAGTAAAACAGAATGCGTGAGTGTAAGCGTGAGTGCGCGCATTTAAGCCGGAGTAAGCATGTATAAGGCTGTTTAAAGAGTTGTAAGCACGTTTGCGCTGGTGTGTGCACATTTTAACCCGAATAAGCAAGTTTTAGTCCGTGTAAGCATGTGTGCGCGCGTGTTAGCTGCTGTGCGCGTGTTTGGCGGGGCTCCCCCCCCTGAGGAAACAGAAATGAAAAAGGAAGCACAACATATAGTAGGAAGCTACCAGGGAGTACTAGCAGAGCTAGCAGGTGAAAACAATCAGAATCAGGCAATTACACAGGCAGTACACTAGCCCAGCTCAGCCTAGCACTTAAAACTCTGCAAACAACAGTCCATTATGTTTCTCACAACAGACATTGCAGTAAGCTAATAGAAGTGAAAACTGAAAAAGCTTTACTGAGACAAAGAAATGTTAGGGGCTGCCATTGCTGTTATAAGGCGATATATGCAACATGCTGAGGGTGGTGACAATGGAAATGCTGCTAGACAACCCACAGTGAGGAGATGGAGAAGAGTGTACAGGCCCAGGGTCACCTACCAGGGGCTACATGAGTTGGAGACAGTGGAGCGCTATAGAGTGGACAGAGACCTCCTGCAGCAAATTGTTGAGCTGTGCAGGCCACGCCTCACACACAGAGCTAACAGAGGGGGAACCCATCCCAGTGGAAACCAAGGTATGTGTTGGCCTAAGAATATTAGCAACAGGTACCTTCCAGAGACCAACTGGTGATATGATGGGGATATCACAGGCATCACCATCCAGGGTACTACACCAGTTCCTGGATGCCATGTCAGCACATGACGGTGATCATGTATAGTTCCCCAATTCCCGTGAGGTATTGGCCAGCAATATGCTTCTCTTCCAGCAAATAGCGGAATACCCTGAGGTAGTGGGTGCAATAGACTGCATGCACATATGCATCAAAGCACCAGCCGGCGAGCGGGGTAGGGTCTACTTCAACTGCAAGGGCTTCCCCTCCATCAACTGCCAGGTCATGTGTGATGCCCAAGGCATAATACTGAATATGTGTGCAGGCTGCCCTGGAAGCTAGCATGATTCCCATATCTGGCATCTGACACAGCTGTACCAGACATTTGCCAACGGGGACATCCCACATGGTCACCTAGTGGGAGATGCTGGCTATGCACTGGAGCAGTGGCTGATGACACCCATCAGAAACACACACACACCTAAACAGGAACGCCATAATGAGGCACACGCACAAACACGTAATGTAATAGAGCGTGTGTTTGGGCTGCTGAAGTCATATATATATATATATATATATATATATATATATATAGATATATATATATATATATATATATTAGACACATCTGGTGGAGCCTTGCAGTACTCACCAACTACATGTACCCAAATTGTCATGGTATGTGCTATGCTACATAATATGATCCTGCGAAAACAGCTGCAGAAGGACCAGCATAGCCTGAGCCAAACAGCCCCCCACCATTGCCAAGGCCATCACAGGCAGAGCGTGACTCAGACGAGGAACAACCTGAGCCTGCCCCAGTAGGCAGAAAGAGGCGTGCCTAGTATGCTTTGGCCTTGGCAAAGAGGCAACGCATAGCACATACACTGGCTCAGTAGGAATTCTGGAAATGATACCTCTCTCCGACTCGGACATATAGTAAAAGGGATGCCTAAGTTGACACTACCTGCTTTCAAACATGTACAGGGAGTGTAATATGTGCATCCAATATAGGCAGTCCTGCAGCACCACCTAAGGCATGATTGCCATGTGTTAAGCAATATAAAGCACTGCTAAACAGCATTTACCACCATGTAGTATATGCAAACAAAATCGCACACACCAGCTAGCACAACTGTGGTCAATGTTCAGTAATATTGGGCAATGTCCAGCAATGTTGGTGAATATTGAGCAATGTTGGACAAGCCTGGTCTAAGTAGGGCATAGCTGAACAAAAGGCAACATGCTCATATTTGCTTAACTGGCCCTTAAGCAGTCTGGTCTGCTCAGTATGAAAATATAAAGCAGTGATGGGCCTCGAACCCAGGATACTGTGCACTATAGCCAAAGTACTGAACCACTAAACCATGACAGTATTGCAGTGGTCAGCCTGTATGAAGGAATGTTGATAAGTCTATGCAAAGTATTTCATGGAAACCCTGCAGGCACAGCATAATCCTTGTCGAGTTATGACACAAAGGTGAGTCCTGCAGTGAGAACAGAACCTGACTTCCAACACACACTGTATAAATGTTAATATCGGTCATGTTCGCACACATCAACAAATGTAGTGGACCTCAGGTAGCAACATACTGAAAGGTCACACTGGGCATGCTCACACACTTGAATAAATGAGACAAATGTCAGGCAACAAAACACGGAATGGCAGAACTGGGCATGCTCACACACTTAGGCCATGTCTGAGTACAGCAGTGGGCCACGCATATCTGGCAGTTGCATGTGTTAACCCAGGAACCTGTCACTGTACAGCAATCCACCCTGTGCACACAGTTATATGACAACAGACACATCTATAATATAGTGGAACCCTGACATAATCAAATATGTTCTGCAGATACCGAAGTTGTTCATACAAACTGGTAAAGCAAAGATGATAAAGACCTGCAAACAGTATCAGCAATAAACATTGTGCATCTTGAACATTAGCATAGGTTCAGAGGTCGATACTAGGCTATCTGCCCTAGGGCATGTACAAGCCTAGCCAGAGTGTGTTTGGCATTCGCAACCCTGTCAGATTACTACACTGTGTGTGTGAATAGTAGGTCACACAAGATAGCCCATGTACATTTAGGCTAGTGTGCCTCTGTCTAGCAGGGACACAGAAGATATCCCAGGGGTAAACATACGATCACCCATACAGTCGTCAAGATGTCTCCAGTAGGTGGTCAGTGGGTGGCTCAACCTATGTGAAACTGGGATTACATTCTGGAGGGAGTGGAGCCCCTGGGATAAGAATCTGTCCCCCAACAATGTCCTATTAACATCTGTGCTGAGGTATACATCTCTGGAGTATGTAGCTCCAAGGGAGTCGGATATCCTGAGGTGGAGCATGTCCAGTAATTCTGGGTTGGGTATATCTGTAAACAACAGGCACACATCATATCTGAGTAGGTGGTAAGTGACTGAGTAGAGCTGGAGTTACTGCATCTGAACTGTTCAGGGCATCTGTGTGAGTCCCTAGATCTGCTTAGTGAGGAACTTCCATGGCCAGTAGAGTTGCTGCAGGTGTCGGGTAAGGTACACCCCAAATGTGGCATTGTAACCAAGCATGGATGTGATGAGTATAGGGGCACAATGACCTCACTCGATCTAGATGTGAAACCATATGGGATAAGGTGGCCCACATAGAAGGTGTGTCCAATCACTTTGGTAACATGAATGTCAAAGGCGACAGTATGAACATGTCATGTCCCCAAACCCCTAACAACTCCTACCATATGTAATAGAGTACTACCTATGTGGTAATGTGATGTGTGGGCATGTTGTTATTCCCAAAGGGGATGACTATGCAACTAATGGCATTTAGCTGTAGGCCATGGCTCAGGCACCAGTCATCCATCTCTGTGAGACCCTGTTTGAGTATGCATGTGGCAGCTGGAGAGTTGATCATGGCACCCAGTTTTCAGTCAAATGCAAACATGTTCAGCCATATTCCCCTTGTGGTAGCCTGTACGTCAGACAAATATATACTGAACAAGAGAGGTCCCAGGACCCAGCCTTGTGGGATGCCACGTGTAACTGGTGTATAGTCAGACATGGCACCTGCAATTCTGACCATGTGTGAGCTATCCCTGATCCAGGCATCAATCCATTATGTGAGATATGTGTCCATATAGACGCTGGTGAGCCTATGCATAATGGCCCAGTGGGTTATTGTGTTGAAGGGTTTTGCAAGGCTCAGGTAGGCTGTGTGGACAGCCATCCCTATGTTGATGGACCTGTTAGCCATTTAAAGAATACAAACAGGTTCAAGAGGCGAGATCTGCCCACAACAATGCTGAAATGTGTAGGACACAGTGTCCGTAGGTTCCCGATGTCTATGTGTACGAGTCCCATGACAATACACTCCATAGCTTTGCAGAACAGGCTACTTAGGCTTATAGGGCAATATTGTCTGTGGTCCGTTGTGGCACCAACTCTGTGGAGCGGGACCACTGTCGCTGTATGCCATCCCTTGGGTACACATCCTGTGGTAACTCCGATATTGAACAGTGATTTAATGTGAGGGTTACGCCTGTCATGATGCTCGTGTAAGATGCAGGCTGGGACACCGTCTGGTCACATTGATACTGTGATGTATGCTTTGGGGAGGGCAGCACTCACCTGCTACTGTGTGATGTCAGGGAAGTTATACTCTGTTGGAATGGATAGTTGCTCCTTAGAGGGGATGGGTGGGAGACATCTGCACTGAACCTGTTTGCCAGGATGTTGGCAATGCCAGTGGGTTCAGGGTAGGTTTAGTCAGTATGCAGTAACTCACAGCATATCAGTGAGTGTCCACCCAAGTTCCTGACATAACTGAATAAGGCCGTGTGATAGTCCTATGTGTCTGTTGCAATTGCCCGGTAGAAGCGGCCCTTAGAAAAGTTCATGAGTGATCGTAGCTGTCTACTAGTACAGATCATAGATGCCTTCCCAGTCTGGGATTGTGCTCTATCATGTAGTAGCTTCCTCCTGATGTTGTACAGCTTATTAATGGCTGGGGTCTACCAGACAGGTCCCCTGCCATTGGAGTAGTGAGTCCTGTTGTTATTTGGGATAGCACAATCCATGCAGTCCACTAGGTGTCCATAGAATGTGTATGTAAAGTATGCAGCAGTGTGAGCCGTATTTGCCACTGTCTCAGGGTCTCTGAAGAATACCACCTTGCTGCGGTGAAGTGAGACACTGGCTCATGAGAAGTTCACCAAGATTACCCAGGATGGGTGTGTGGAGGGTATATGTATGTCCAGTGAGATACATGTATGTTCTGACCTTACCAATGAGGGCTATATCGCTGGTGTGGAACATAGAGTCCCCATGTTGGTGATGATCAGGTCCAATATGTATTTCCCCTTGTGGCTGTGCTGACTGGTTGTGCCATAGCATATGAGTCTACAAATTGTAGCGACTGTTGGGTGAGGGTGTCGGGGCTTGAGTAGTATCCCCAGTCAATATTTGTGTATATGAAGTCACACAATATAATGGTGTTTGTGGAGACCTTCATATTATTCATAGTTCCCACGAAAGCCGATTGTGGTTCCTGAGTCTGGGAGTGTGTTCTGTAGCAGGCAACAAACTGAAAGGCAGTATTGCACAATGGTGGTTGTATATGTATGGTCTGTGATGCTTTGTGCAGTGCTACTAACCTAGAGGTGTGTGTATCTGTGATGTATATGGATACTCCCCCTAGTTGTGTTGTCTGTTCCAAGGCTTGTTGTCAGACAGCATGGTATGAAACATAACCTGGTAGTGCTGGTGTGCCTAAGCGAGCCTGAACCAGGCGTCTGTCAGTGCACAGATATTGCTATCCTCCATACTGAGGAGAGTCCTGAGTGGCCGCAATATGAGGTTAACACAACTGTTGTTGAGCAGCATTACCCTTAGTTTCATTTAACCTGTAATGTCTATGGAGGTGGGTTTGTCTTCTGAGCCCTGCTTCAAAAAGGCACTAAGGTGGTAGCAAGAGCCTTAGCCAGCATTCCAAAGTCCAAGGGTGACAGGTGCAAGCTGTTCACAATGAAGCTACGTGGCATGGTGAGCATGTCACCATAGGCTGACAGACACTGTATCCCCTATTAATTAAACAAATTTGTTAGGCAACTGTTAAATGTGATATGTGTGTCCGTATACTGTGACATCATAATTGGTGGATGTAAGATGCTAGACAAGGTCAGGGTCATACTGACCTGGGCTACATGATCAGAGTGTTCCTCCATGTATCATGTCATGTGGTCCAGGGAGTAACATCCGAGGTTATACACTCCAGTATGGACAATGATGGTGCCGGTCCTGTACTTGCTTTGGAGTAACCTGACTGCCTATGTTATGTGGCAGATCCTGGCACCCAACAGACAGCCCAAAGTGACTATTCCCTTGTTAGGGCTGGTGAGTGGTACATCAGTGTGTCTGACAATAAGTGTCGCCTATTACAAGTGTATTAGGTGTGTTGTTTAGCCTGAAGGGCAGTGACTGTGTGGCACACCGATATTGTGAACTATGTGATATGTGGGTATTGTAGTGGGGTAGCAGGTGTGTGTGTGTGTCTGCTTTGGAGGTCTCTGCTGCTTAGGTAGAGTTCATTTACAGCATCCGAGTATGTCTATGTGTGATAATGTGGATTGAGTGCTGTTGCTAGAGGATATGTGAGACTGATATGTGGTATGTGTGTTTACCTTCACCACCTGATAGACTGTGCCAGTCATGGGTCGAGAGAGTTCAGCACCCTGTATGTCTATATAGGTGCATCTCACACATATATCTGGGTTTGTCTGGAGGAGGAGAGGGTTGTCTGTGTACATGAGGCAGATGTGACATTGTGTCAATATCACAATATCCACCAGCTGGACTGGAGAGTACACACGAAACCGACCCCTGGACATGCCAGGATATTATCATGACATACTCTGTAGCCTGATCACAAAGGATCAGTAGGGTGTTAAGCGTATAAAAGAGTATAACAGGGATTAGTGCTCATGTTCGTTGGTGTTTTGTAAAGAGTAGCTGAGAAGGAGTCCAGACTGAATCATGACACCTCCTTCAGCTATGTCATAAATAGCAATGTACACCCATATATGTACTGAGTTAGGGCCAACTGTACCTGAGTGACAATGCCGACATCATGACAGACAGGCTCATATGTACATACCCACCTCCCACTGACAATAGTCCATATCAACATACCAGGAGATATCACATGTAGAATGGATGAGCAGCTACCCCCACTGCCAAAAACATGGCAGCAAGTGGAATACATTGATTCCCAATATGTGTCATGCACAAACTACAGAACAAACAGATCATGCACCTGAACAGTCAGCTGAGCCTCACCCCCTACACAGGATGTGGAACTGTTGAATGTGTCACAGCTACATATGGCACTCCCCACAAGTGTTGGTGCACAACACACCATGGGAAGTCAAGTCCAGTATGCCTATGAAGTCTGATCTGCAAGGTCATGGAGTCCATCATGGTTGCAGTCATAAACCGAGCAATTGGAAGCTGACATACACACAACCCTACCAACTGTGGTATGTTCATGTGCGGATCATGGTTCCCAAACATGCTAGACTGTTTGCAAGGCAGCCACCCAGGACATGCATCAATGAACACATCTACACATGTGTCACATAGACTTTGAATAGCCCTTTATCAACATCCCAGACACATGTAGTATCCACAAAACCAACAAGCTGTGCATAAATATGTGTTGACATATGACTGAATGCCAATGTGTCCACAGATAGATCACACAAGGTAAGGATTCTGAGGTCTTGTTCAAGCTGTTGACACCTGCTGACCCACATGGACCATTCCTGGAATGGCAGAAAACAAAGTGTACACACATCACCATGTCCAGTCTGATGATGTCACCATCCTATAAATACAGCAGGAGAAGGGAAACCAGCCAGTAAAGCAAATAGCGTGCCGTGTTAATGCATCTCTCTCTAGTATCATAACATAGTTAGGTAGGGGTTTAAATCCTGCAAACAGTGTGTGTGTGTGGGTGGGTGGGTGTGTATGTGTGCAGTTTCCTTTGAGAGGTGTCCCCTTTTTGGAGACTGGGAAAACTCACTAAAAGAGGTACATTCCTCTTTGGAAAGTCACCATCCTACAAATACAGCAGGAGAAGGGATAACAGCCAGTAAATCAAATAGCGCGCTGTGTTAATGCGTCTTCCTGTAGTATCATAACATCGTTAGGTAGGGGTTTGAATCCTGCAAACAGTGAGTGTGTGTGTGGGGGGGTGGTCTGTATGTTTGCAGCTTCCTTTGAGAGGTGTCCCCTTTTTGGAGACTGGGAAAACTCACTAAAAGAGGTACATTCCTCTTTGGAAAGTCTGATGATGTCACCATCCTACAAATACAGCAGGAGAAGTGATGCCAGCCTGTAAAGCAAATAGTGCACCGTGTTAATACGTCTCCCTGTAGTATCATAGCATAGTTAGGTAGGGGTTTGAATTCTGCAAACAGTGAGTGTGTGTGTAATTGTCTTTGAAAGGAGTGCCCTTTTTGGAGACTGGAAAACACACTAAAAGAGGTACATTCCTCTTTGGAAAGACTGATGATGTCACCATCCTACAAATACAGCCAGAGAAGGGAAACCACCCAGTAAAGCAGATAGTGCGCCATGTTAATGCATCGCTCTCTAGTATCATAACATAGCTAGGTAGTGGTTTGAATCCTGCAAATGCTGACTGTGTGTGTGTCACTGTTGGTCAATGCGGTGTGGGTTTTGCTTTTACTGTGGTATGACATAGTATGATTACAACAGTAAGTGCATTGCACACATCAGGTATCTGCGTGGCAAATATATATGTGTACATGTCCCCTCAATCAGTACATAGGTATGAAGCCTGCATACTACATGTATACATTTGTTTCCATTGACAGGTTGTGCCGCTGCTTCTCAGATCATAGGTCACATATGTATGTATGTGACAAGGCCATCCACTGTTGTGTTCTGTGGCCAAGGTCATCTGTGGAACACACACCCATGACAGTTACTTGAGTAGTGTGAGTGAGGGTATATGCCTGGGGTATATGTCAGACATGGTCATACACAACAAAGACTGCCAAGAATGGGCAGTCTTTATAGGTGTACAACTGCCTTGTGGATATGCAGTCAGGCCTCTAATGTCTTATGTGATACACCTTGGGACTCCACAATACCTATGGATATGTGGATACCAAGGGACACATGACATAACATGAGGCTGTATGTACACATTGGTACCCAACATATATGTTGAGGGCTACCACCTGTGTGGTACTGACGGGATAGTATGTATAGTACATGATGATGACTATGCCATAGTCGGCTTACTGCTATACAGCATGTATCAGACAACAGGTATCTGTCTGTATGATACCCTTGTGTAGGATATGCGTCCCATCCAGGGAATGTATTGTAGGTCAATCCATGCATTTCCAGATTTGGATGGACATATCCCTAGTGTGTCTGACAGGTACCTAAGGGGGCTATATGCCAAACAGGTGTGGTCACAGGAATGGGTGGAGGTCATTACCACTGGTTAGTTTTATAGTGTAGCACCGAAAGGATCCAATTGTTACTGGGTTCCCTACTACTGTGTGTCATTTGTCAGGACATCATCCAATGGTTGCTTATAGTCATGCTGTTGAGGTTGTGTATACTACCAGACTGCAAATCATTGACAGATATTAATGGTATCACCCACATCATAGTGTCAACCCATGTCATACACACGTCTACCCATGTTAGTACATAACTGTAGTAGAATGCATACTGGCCATTGAAAGATACTATGAGATGTTAACAATGTGTATGACAGGGTATGCCACACATCCCATGTGTCCACTATGCATGTACATGCAGACAGTGCACACCCGCCAGGTTCACAGATGTACACTTGCTAATCTGTACTGCACACATCACACACGTACTGTACACTCACTAACACATGCTGGCAACACATTACACTTCAGCCAAGTGGCACATGGGTGGACAATACATACTCAGAACTAACAGTGGTGTAAACAATGCTACATTGACAATCAGAGCTTTGATGCATAATGTCCGCTCAGATATACCTACAAGGATGTCGTTACACTTCCTTGTTGACAACTTGCTATTATTGCTACACTGCTATAGTGTCACCCTGTGCATCAGCACCATGTTAGCCTGTCCCTCCATCAATGATGCAGATGACAGGAGGCAACACAGGTATCATCATATGCACAGGGCGTTACGTTGTTTGCCAGAGCCTGACATTGACCCATCCAATCGACATGTCTGTGTGTGTCTGTGTGTGAGGGACAACAGTACAGCATGGGCCAATGTTGATGTAATGTGTGTGTGTATGTGTGAGCCCTTGTTGTTTGGTTAATGTGTGTGTGTCTGCATGCACACAGCTCCACCATGTGGCTGCCATATACGGTAGTTTGTGGGACAGCCACAGACTGTACCTGCTAGGCTGTACAGATCACTGTCGCCGGCCACGGACACAGTACCTGTGCCTGACAGGGGTGCTATGGACAGTATCGGGTACCAACCCTGACTGGGTACTGTCATCAGAGGCAGAGGTATGACAACTGGACCCATGTCCCTGCTGGGACTGGCCAGAGCCATGTGGTCTACTGGGATGGTCAATGGACAGGCCAGCCCCAGCATTGCTGGGGCTGGTACTGCCACTACAGGAGCGGCTGTGAACTGTGGGCCGTCTGCGACCACTGCCAGCTGTTGCTGGCATGCATCCGCGTCGACGTCGTAACCATCCCGCATGGTCCTGGCTCATGGAAGACATGTTGTGGAGGGCATCTAATGTCTCCCCCCAACGTCCGGATGGCACCGGCAAGGTCACATATGCTGTCATTGATAGCGGTGTAATGTGCCCTCTGCAGTCTAAGTCCCTGCCTGGTGTACCATTCCATACGTGCCTGAGCCTGCATTACAGCCCAGAACATACTGGTCATAGTAAGACCTGTGAGGGCACGCCTGCCAGGGCCATGGGTACCACACTCTCCTGGTCAATGCCAACTGTATGCTGTCCCTCGCCTATGGCCATTGGTGGTGAGGGATGTATTGACACTATGAGTGTGTGCATAGATGGGGTTGACCGATGTGTACTGTTGATTGGCGGACCAACGACAGACCCTGTCAAATCTCCCTGTGCCAATATACATGTGTCATTATCACCACTATTTGTGGCAGTGGCTTTAGGTTGCCTGCTGCTTTGGCCAACACCTAACTCAGCACTTGTGAGAGGAAGACAGGAAACACACGTTACAGTCAGCACATGCACACATGCACACATGCACACATGAACAACCATACACACCTCACTACAGCACATACACACACATACCAGAAATACAATACATACTCTATAGTGGGTGAAGGTGGGTGTCAGTATCACAAGGTAGACAGTCACCACACATGTGTCAGCATGCAGAATATGTGTTGCACAAGACCATGCAGTGCAAGTGTAGATGCCCCTATTAAATGGCAGTATGCATGGCTTTGATGCACCTGTGTAGTTGTTCAGTGATTGGCTACACCCTGGAACACAATGTGTACATGGACACAACATTGCTGTGCAGGTATTATCAGATCTGCAATGGCCTGTGCACCATCACTCACAAGTATACATGCCATGGCTGCATGTGTTATCTGTGTGACACGTAGATATCCATGTCTGAATGCAGTATCTGTGTCCATAGCAGATAATAGTGGGCATGGGTGTAGCACATGCATGCTATGTACACACACGGGATGTGCGGTGCATATTGACGTGAAGGAATTCCAATGCTCGACATGGCCAGTGTACAGTGGTTATGGTGAGTGTGGGATATATTGCAGATATGTGGGTGCCAGACATGGCATGGCATGCTACATGACTGCAACATTAAACACCACACATACCCAATGTGTGTCAAGTGACCTATACACCCACTAGCATTCCAGGACATATATGTGACACTTTGTGTGGATGGTGACTGCTGTGCATATTGTGTATACTAGCATATGTAAGCACACAGACAACATGCTATGCATATTGTGTATAGGTGCATATGTTTGCACACACACAACACTGAGGTGTAAAGCAATGACTGCTATGAGTAGTACTGTGGTCACTGTAACTGGATGGGGTGTAGTAACCTGTGCCATCATCAACATGCATCTTGTGGTCATTCACAGCTACTAATGTGTGCAAGACCACCGCCTAGCATGCTGTACCTGAACTGCAGTGCAGTGGCTACATTCACAATTACACAGCCACCTTGTACATGGGTGTGTGAGGTGCCCAATAGGGAGCATTGCCTAACATGACTGTACGTGTTGCAGAGTGTTGCACAGCCCCATGATAGGCCTCTACCCCTGAGGTACATCATGTGTGTGTGCATGACATGTGGGATACTGAAGTGTGAATTTACAGCGGGTGTGTGGTAATGCCAAATGTAGCATGTTTTCATGTACTGCGTATGATAAATGTGTTCTGTTTTGTACAGCTGTAGCAACTATGCATATCCAATGTGCAGTACAGTGTTGCCACAATTGTGTCTGCTGCACTGTGCATTGCATGTGATTGAGGCAGCTACTGACTTTACTGAGATGATTGATGTCTCAGAGCAAACATGCACAGCATGCATTATGCATAGGTGTGTTACGTGTATATGGCCTACACCTCACCTATGACATGCACATTTCATTACCAATATTAAAGTGTTAACACACTCACCAGCGTGTATTGTCTGCCCTGCTGTCACACCAGAGGGACCTAGAAGAATATGACACAGTTTGTCAGTGGCCACAACTGTGGCATTGCTACTGTGAGTGTGCTAAATGACAGTGGAACAACAGTCAACAGTCACAGGTGTATGGATACTATTCCAACTATCAGTATTGCACACGTTAGGCAGCACAACTGCTAAACACACAGTACACATCTCACATATGCATATTCTAACAATACAGGTAACAGTAGTCTACAGCTTGGATGTATTACCTGCACGCTCCATGTCATCCTGCTGGGTGGCTCCGGCCTCCATGATGACACATGTGTGACGCTGTTGCTGCTGTAGGCCAGGAGCCACCACGCTTAGGAGCAGCTCCTCCACTCTGGTGAGGGGGGATGTATGGCTGCCCCACCACCTGTGGCAAGCTGTTGCCTATGGATATCAGACACACGCCACCGGACATGTCTAATTAAATCACTGCAGTGATGGCGTACCTGTTCATATGTCCGGTTATGCATGCCTATGTCATTTACCCGGTGAACAAGGTCTTGCCACAGTGCAGTATGGTCATGCTGGTGCTGGCTGGCCCTGAAAAAAAGCAGGTTATAGTGCTGCACCAGGCTGTTCTGTATTTCCTGCTCCTCCGCATCTGAATAGGATGGGTTACGTTGATGAGCCATAACCCTGGAAGACAATTAAACGATATGTGTGAGCATGTCATGTGGCACACTTAACATTATGAAGTACAGATATCACTTAATTGCCATATATAGCATCTAACTGTCTATCAGAGGATACACACATTCAATACCACATATCAGTGCACAGCCCACAACTGTCTGACAGTGCCTGCAACACTCCATATAACACACCAGTATACACCAGTAGTCAGCATACTCTTTGGGATACAATGCACAACCTCACCCCAGGGGTATATATCAGGCTAATGCATGAAGAAATATGTCATCCAATGCAATGAATGTCATGTACATTTACAGTATTACCGGTAAACCACCCTAGTCTTTGATGCCATACCCCTACCTAACATATGTGCACGGTTGTTAATATAGCTGGCATACTGCTGTAACAGAGTATACATGTTGCTAGGTACACACACATACCCTGTAACACACATGTCATTGCGGGCATGGTACAGGCATCATTAAACACACATCAGACATATATACAACACACAGATGTATGCCAACACAGATGAGCATTACCTGTGTACCTTATAGTACTGTGTGCCCCTACTTACAGATACCTATGCCTGTGGTATGTAATCTGTGCAGATTACAGGAAACAAACAAGACAGTGTTACCAGGGACTGTGAACATACACCATACTGTGCTGTTTAGGCCTACAGCTTCAGGTAGTACAACAGTTCATATGTGAGCTGGAGTCACCAGCAGTACCACATACTGAGCATACATGTATTGCTTCAGACTACATTGGGACACCACAGTCGTACACAAGGAACTATGTTACAACATATGCCATCCTGCTATGTCTGCATCCCAATAACTGACACATCTTTCACCGGCCTCACACCTAGAACACAAACTACCATGACAGACACAACCTCACACTAAGCTATCACACCTTTACAAACCTTGCACACAGTCACTGTCACACTCATTCCACCTCACATAGCAGGTATTGCACTGAGTACATGTGTGTGCACATTGTGTCATAGGTAGGTAATACGCTATTGGCCCTAGGGACTAGAGCAGCCTAGCCATATGCTACCCTGGCCTTTGACACACATGTAATGTGATTTCACTTGCTCCTGTCAACCGGATACACAGAGGTGACTCCCAGGGCATATTACCTATCTCCAAAACAATCATCAGGGGTATGTATGACATCTGCTAATGAGGGGCCTTGTTTGTACATGCTGGGTGGTTTAGTCCAGAATATGGCATATTTGTGGATAGGAACCTGTACCTCCAGCATGTGCTGTTTAGTGAGGTGACAAGGATTAGGGCCCTAGGTCATGTAGCCCAGAGGGATTGTGAGGTGTTGTCATGGTGGTTGGCCGACTGCTGTGGGTGCGACATACCTCTGTATGTCCGGCAGTGGTAACCTCTGGGTGGGCGGTATGCAACGCACTCTAGCTGTGGTTTGTGAGTCAGTCTGCATAGGGCATGTGTTTGGGGGCAGTATTACTCTTTGTTAGGTATGTCTGTGGCCTTTCCACTTGCTGTAGTTGTCATGTGAGGTACATACCACATGGAGCATTGTGATGAGTAGAGGGGAACACAGACCTATATTTCCCTAGATGACACACCTTTTGTGATGACACGTACCACGTAGACAGATTACATTACTACTGCTGTCACTGTGATTATCAAAGGGGAGCCTACTGCCCACCTGTGTCCCATGTACCCTACTGACACCATCAGTGTTAGGCAGGCTACCACATATGTGGCAGTTACTGCGTAAGGTGTTTTGGAATGGGGTATGGCACTGTGGTATCAACACTGGTGTTCAGTCCATGCCTTGGACAACAGGCACCTGTTGCAGTACATATGACCCCGTGTCTCCCTCACTCTCTCTCATATATATATATATATATATATATATATATACATATATATATATATATATATATGTACACATACATACCTATCCATATCTATCTGTATCTATCCATATTTATCCTTATCTATCTGTATCTATCGATATCTATCCATGTCTATCCATATCTATCCAGATCTATCCAGATCTGTCCATATCTATCCATATCTATACATATCTATACATATCTATCCATATCTATACATATCCATACATATCCATAAATATCCATACATATCTATATATATCTACATATATTAATATATATCCATATATATCTATATATATCTATATATGTCCATATATATCGATATATATCTATATTTATCCATATATATCCATATATATCTACATATATCCATATATATATCTATATATTTATACACACATATATATGTATATATAATGTATATATACACATACATGTAAACATCCATTGCTGTACATATAGCTGCACATATAGGCACATATACTGCCCACCTTTCATGGTGGGGATGTCAATTATGCAACAGTTGTGAGACATACGGTTATGTAATACTATTGCACAATGTTGTGCAGAATGCATTCCGCTGTCCTCAGACCATATAGCTGTTGCAGGCCTCACTGCCTGTAGCTCAGTCCCACAGCATTTAACACCACATGACATATACTGGCACTGCTTGCGTTCTGCAATGCCACACACTACAACCTACATACATATGTGCACATAGCAGCTTTCAACAACATACTTATGTCCAGCCTTCACTAACAGTTGCAGTATGTCCCTTACCCTATGCAAATGTGCATGTACATATAGATACGGACTGCTGCCACATATGGATGATTCACAGTATGTAGAGTACCCTTCAGACACATCTTTCGGATGTCACCAAATACATATATGTTACATACCTTACCTTTGTATTCCTCACCTCCGTCTGTTGTAGGTGTTATTTTTTTATTTTCTATTTTTTGTTTTTATTTTTTTTTATTTGTTTTGGTTTTCTTTCCTCTGTGTGTTGCTGTTTGTTTTCAGCGTCTGTCTCCTTCTGCCTGTTTGTGTCTGTCTGTCTCTGTCTGTCTCTCTCACTCATGCCCTCTCTCTCTCCCAGTTGTTGCAATGATATTATTGCATGTGTGGACAGCAGATACAGGCTGCATTTCTAGGTATCTGCACATGTGCATGTGATGGCCTCTGCACCAATTTGTGCCCACCATTTAGTAATTGCATGCAGCCTGCTGTGTGGTAATTGCAGTTCACACTGTGATTTCAGGACACTGCTATAAAATGATAGGTTAGGTAGGCATAGCCCTTTCAGTTTTGCAAAGTGGGGACCAGGCTTGTTTGCTGTGGACACTGTTGTCTCAGTCAGAAGGTTTGTATATGTCTCATATCCGAAGATGGGTTGTAGCCAGTGAAATGCATGTTGTACTGAAACATGACTGTTGCTTCTTCCAGTACACTCTTCTCAGTGTGTAGGTTTACTCACACCTCCTAATGCTGACACTGGATACATGGGAGCATGTACTTTCTTTTCGAATTAGAGAATTAACTGGCATACAACAGTAGTTATTGCAATGTATTCCTATGGCTTTCCTATTTTCCCTTTAAATTCACTCATTGTAATGCATGTTATATTTCTTTCAGCACCAAGTTATTGTATATCTGTTGTGGTGTAGTGATACTTCATGCGAACTGGTGAGTCCAAGGTCCCAGGTTCGAGACTGACAAGGTATTTTATTTTGCTGCTGAGCAGTATAAGGGCCTTGTCATACAGAGTGACTAAGGCTCTTTTAAGCAGTTGTAAGTGGGTTTGCATGGGTTTGCACGACGCTTAGCGATGCTAAGCTAAGCTTAGCTTATTTTATTTTAGCAATACTAAGCCAAGCTTGGCTTAGCTTATCATATCTTAGCAATGCTAAGCTAAGCGCACACATGCGCACACTGGTGCAAACCCGCTTACTGCTGTTTACAAGTGCTCACTCCCGCTAACCCCTGTGCTCATTTCTTTGACAGAAAAGTAAATGGGGAGATAGGAATGTGGTGATAAAGGGTGCACAAAGAGTGGAAGACAGTAGGGAAACCAGCTCGGGATGTACAGGATGGGTGTGGAGAGTGTCCATAGCTGCCCATTTCTTTACCAGCAACAGCTGTGCATATGCAATACATTAGGAGGGATATTTGAAACCTTCCACCCCTGAGAGGGGTGAGGACAACTAAGTGTGTTGTACTACCAATTATGAATATCAGGCACATGCACTGTTTGTGAACTGCTACACTGTCATTAGTACGTTACTCACTTCTGAACAGTTTGTGGTTTGTTTGTGTTGACTTTAGCACAGTCTGCTCAGGACAACTGGACATATTTCACTACTGTGTATGCCTACCTACACCCTTGGTTGTGCCTGACTACATGGGTATATAGTACCTTTGGGTAGGGGTGCAGATGTGCAGAGTGCATTATTAATTATCGTGTGATGTTTATCTTACTGAACACGCAGAGTTGCTGTGTACCTGTAAGTCTATGAAGGCTACTAGTCTGCCTGAGTAGCTCCCACCTGTGGACATATCCAGATGGTAGACAGAGGTCAGCCTAGTATTCTTTGACTGTGCACCACAGCAGTCTTTTCAGCACCTGAACAATGGCATTGTCACAGGTGGTTGCTACCAGTACATGGCTACATCCTTTGATATTTCTGTGTTGTACTTCTACATAAGGGCATGCTTGTGGGATTCATTCTACAGCTATTTGCAGAGTATGTAACAGCAGACAAGCTGATATGCCTGTGTGTTTCTGACTCTTCCGGGCCTCAGATACTCTCACGTATATATTTGAACAGCCTCAGGGAAAGGTACATATAACTGGGATACACCTGTGATATATTTCAGACATTTTGCAGTTCAGACTTTGGGGGATTCAGAGCATATGTATTACTACACCTTTTCTGACTTGCAAGCAGTGTCTACTCTCACTTATTGACATTTGTCATTAAGTGAGATTCCACACCTTTCTGCCTACTGTTAGTACATTTCACAGGGAGTCAGAGGGGCACAGCTAACATTTGTTTACAAATCAGGTTCATCACTGTAGAGCAGTCACTGTTGGGAGGTCTGGCCAGTGTTTATCCTGCTCTGATACTGTGTGGGGTTTGTAAGGTACTACTGTAACCTTATTCCCTACTAGCATGGCTGATTCTCTTTTCACAGTCATGTCATGCAATTACACAACACCTGCTGGTTAAGGCCCACAGAACAAGATTTGTGTTATGCCATTCCTATTTTCCCTTTACATTCACTCATGGTAATGCATCATATAGTGCTTTCAGCACTAAGCTATTGTATATCTGCTGTGGTGTAGTGGTACTTCATGCAGACTAGTGAGTCCAAGGTCCCGGGTTCGAGACTGACAAGGGTATTTTATTTTGCTGCTGAGCAGTACAAGGGCCTTGTCATACAGAGTGACTAAGGCACTTTTAAGCAGCTGTAAGCGGGTTTGCTTAGCAATGCTTAGCTTAGCGCACACAAGCTCACACTCATGCAACCCCACTAACTACTGCTTAAAAGTGCTTACTCCTGCTAACCCCCGCGCTAATTTCTTTTAAAGAAAAGAAAATGGGGAGATAGGAAAGTGGTGAAAAAGGAGGACACAAAGAGGGAAAGACAGTAGGGAAACCAGCTCGGGATGTGCAGGATGGGTGTAGGGAAGGTCCATAGCTGCCCATCTCTTTACCAGCAACAGCTGTGCATATGTATGAAATTTGGTGTGAAATATGAAACCTTCCACCCCTGAGAGAGGGATGAGGACAACAAAATATGTTGTACTGCCAATTAGAATTATCAGTTTACATGTCCAGCGGACATGTGTGCGAATTGGGCAGCTATGTATGGGGCGTAATTTTTTTGTGGGAACAGATTGCCCTTTTTTTTAAATTTTTTTTTTCAGGTGAGAGTGGAATGTGAGGTGGAGGATGTAGGTATATTTGGGGAGGTAGGTTGGGGAGGTAAACAGACTAGACAAACAAGATGCATACAGGGGCGGAGTTTGACACATGGGGTGGGTGAACACAATTGATGGGGAAGGTTGTTTGGAAATCGCAAGCCCATGAGCCTACAGATGGTAACAGTGGAAATGAGATCCCCACCCATGGGCAGTCACCACTGCACTTTCACAGCCCCGAGGGTGGCTGTGCTGGGGGCTGAGTAGGATGGGCAGGCTCACCCGAGAGATGCGCCACTCTTGCCTCAAGCTGGCATAGGGGATCAGCGACTGAATGCTGGATCTCCCTATGCACCATAGCCCGGACCCTTCGAAGGGTGACAGGTGGCCCTTCTCCACCCATGCTTGCACGGGGGGGGGACGAGCCCCATCCCCTGCTGCACTTCCACCTGAAGGTGGCACAGGACTGATGGAGGAGGGGAGCCCGGGCTGGGCACCGGAGCTGCTGGTGCCAGGTGCACTCACCAACTGAGGAGGGACAGGTGGGTCCGCTGGGACCGGCCTTCCCATACGTTCTGTGATTAGGTGTGTTTAATTACAACATAAACAACAGCATTCCAGATTAGTTGTAACAGCATGCAGTAATATTCCCATTAACCCAACACACCAAGGTTCCAACAGTTGAACAGCAAGCATAACACATGCATATATTGAACAACAGTGGCTATTCCAACAGCATGCAGGGATGTTTGGTAGCAACAGGCCACCATGAACATGGTGTTTGAAAAGGGCACATGCATCAACATCAATGCAAATTTTTACAAAACAATAGGACATATGTCCCAACAAATATTTAAGGTTACACATACCCATTGAGGTGTGGAATTGCATGGTTTATGCACATACGGTAGGGTGTAGAAAAAACCTTGGTTAACATCTTATAATGACCTTTTAGTCTACACTACATTCCCAGTGACTGCAGGTGTATATCCCCTACCTGTATTATTACACTTGCCACCATACATTAGGTTGTGTCATGGGTTTGGCTGGTTCAATATATGCCTGACCTACATCTGACATACTAACTGCCCAGGATGCAGATGTTACTGCTACATATTTCTTGTTTGCATTTATATTTCTTTATCTATATATCTGGGATGTTGTCACATGACATTTTCACTTCAATTTGCACAGAACCCTGCATTTCTTAACACACACTCACATTTCTGGTGAATAATTACATGCTACATGTGTGCCAGGTTTACTTATTCATGCCAGCCAGTAACTGACTATTGTGGACTGTATATATGTTTCACAGCTACTAGCACTTCCATCACCCACTTTATATGGGACTGCATACTCTGGGTTGCCAGCACATTTTCAAACAGTACTGTTTGTATAATGCAAGGGTACAACAACATTTCAGACTCTGTGACACAGACACACTCTGGGTTTTAGACCTTTATTAATGACATTGCACACTTTTCCACAGGCTCACTCCTTTATTTGTTTTAATGGTGTTTATGGCAGACATGCTCAAGACATATTATACCTTTATTAATAGGTTAGAACAATCTTTTTTCAGGCTCACTCACTTATGTTATATGACAGTGCCTGCAGAGATATTATTCCAGACATATGTTACCTTTCTTAATGGGTTACTACACTCTTTTTCTGCCTCTCTGATGTTTTTATCTGACAGTACATGCAGAGGACTTATTCAGGCAATTCTATGGCTGTTTTATTGGACTACAACACTTTCTTTCATGCTCTCTCCCATATTTTATATAACAATATATGCAGAATAATCACTAACCTGCCTGGTGGCACAGCCTTAGCAGCCTATCAGCATAGGCTTGCTGATTCGTAGCACAGTCACCTCCAGCTGTAAAGTAAATGAAGGGATATTGAGACATACCTATCCGTTATACATACTCCATTATCAATTCTTACATACTGCATTCCATGGCTACATACTCAGTTGTGGGGCATTCTGCATCCCACTGGCCTCCTGTATCCACTGGTTCAGGTGGTCCTACTTTCGTCTCTTCAAGTCTGCATGGTGGTGGCGGACCTGCTCACCAGTCTGAGGAACGCCTGTGGCACTGGTGAGGTCACGAGCTAACCGGTTCCAAGCCTCTGCCTTGTACTCCGTCCCTTGGAACTGGCCCTGCAGGAGTCTTGACTCGTGACGGTGGACAAGGAGCCAAACCATGTATTTGGATTCCTTGATGCCCCAACGTTGTGCTCGGAAGCGTGAACCCTCTCCTGCACCTGCCATTCTGACTGCAAATGTGAGCTACAATCAGTTATGGTGAGTATTCCCACCTATGGGGCTTAAATATGCCACATTTCCCGCACTTTTTTGTTGTTGGCCGTTTTGTAAAATTCTCGGCTGACTGCAGACCTGCTTAGTAATGGTTAAACTACCATTCGTAAGTATATGAATGTTAATAGTGGCTGCTTCCCCTATGTGCCCTATGGTGCCCTGGTTGGCACGGTGCGCACGTCCGCGCAAACACATTGCGCTGGGTAAAACGCTTTTAAACTTTGGGCAACTCTATTGCGCTGGGTAAAGCGCTATTAAACTATGGGCAACTCTGTTTAGCTGGGTAAAGTGCTATTTAACTATGGGCACCTCTGTTTAGCTGGGTAAAGCGCTATTAAACTATGGGCACCTGTGTTTCACTGGGTAAAGCGTTGCTTAACTGCAGGCTATTATATATCTGGATCCTTTAAAAATATATATTTTGTTCACTGATACATTGGCCATGTCACTGCTTTTAATAAAATTTTAATCATATATGTCTGGTATTATTTCAAATACTGATTTAAAACATAAATAAGAAGGGGAGTGGTGGGACTCGAACCATGAATGCCTCCTCTTTGTGCATACGCTGTACCATTACACTATTGCAATTTGGTGTGATTTGCATAAACGTTCTTTCTTATGCTCTTCCGTGTCGGAATTGCTTACTATGGCTAAGTAATGGGCACACCCGCGCACACACGCGCAAATACTGCCAGCTATATCATGGATTTAAAAAAAAAAAAAATTTTATTTTTATAACTGTGATGGGGGTTTACAGTGTCAGGGAGTGTGGTGTTGGGTGCAAGTACATTTGCGTGAACTCGCTCTTGTGTGTTGACATTTTGCTTTTACTACTCTTGCAGGGGCGTGGACATTTAGACTGCTCGGCAGTCGGACACTCCCCCTGCTTTCATACTTGGTCCATGTAAGAGTTACGGTTGAGTCAGTGTGCCCTCATGAATATTCATGGCACGCTGATGTCATACCATTCAACTGCAGCCTCTGAGTAAGTCTTATTAAGTCTTACATGGAGGATTCGTGAATCCGGAGGCATGACTTTTTCATTTACTTTCATTTTTAAGTCTATTTATGGACAATTTCAGGCCATTAAAGCCAGACCCCTCTAGCTGTGCCTACTCATCAGCAATTTGGGATCAGGGTAATTTAACAAAGTGTATAGCCCTTTTCTGCAGCAAGTAAAACTGTACTTTGGGTCACCATGATCCTTCACTAATACCTATATAAAGACGCAAACAGGGTTGGTCAGCCAGTACGTTTTCAGATCGGTGGGAGCTCTGTTACTGAATGAAGCTGGCTGTTAACAATACACAAAGGCAAGAATGGGTACTAGAAGTTGCAAGGAATATATATAGGAGCCATTGGATGATTTCTATATTAATTCATCCCAAAGGGTCACAATATCTAAAAAGCACTTTCAAGTTCATAAGAAATAAATATATCAGTTCTGGATTCCTTTAGGTACAGAGATTGCAAAACATGGTAAATATGCAATTTTTTCAAAAAATATGTCAATGTTAGAACAGTATGCAGGCTAAGAAATATTCAAAGAGGGAGAGAGACATGAAAAGAACTGCTCTCCATTAAATTTAATTCTGTGTATTATAATCTGAATGGCAGATCTTCTAATACCTTGTATCACTAAATTGTTGTCACACTATAGTTTTAATACTACATTTTTGTATAAATTCCTTGTCTTTCTTAGATGATTATCTAAAAGAAGTTGATTTTTTTTATTTTCATTTTCTTTCATGGTATAGTTACAGGGCTCAGAGGAAATGTAAGGGGCCTGTAAAAACTGTTTAGGATAAGCTTTCCATGGGGACCTTTGATCTAAGGTACACTGGACATTGAACATAATGGTGTGCCATCTTCTCCATAACCTCCTACCTATCCTACTGCAGTGCATTACCATGTCTTCTTCTGCTGTCTGTTATCCTTTCTTCACATAAAGAGGTGAAGGACCATTTTTTTCTTCAACCACAGATATGTTTTGTTTGTTTTTCATGAACCAAATACAGACCTAGCAAGTATCATGGTTTTCTATGAGCTTTTCAGATTTAGTATAGCTAAATGTGTCTTTTAACAAATGGTCATATCCTAAAGCATTTATTTAATGCTTAGGCCCTACACTTTCAAACTTACCCAACCATGCCCTATCTTATGATGTGTGAAATTGCCATTGTGATGGTCTGCAGTCTCTGCACCAAAAGATAATTTAGCATTCACTATACCAAAGTATGTTGTGTGCAGTATCTGAACATGTTTATATGAACCCTAAGTGGAGTAGTGTGAAAATCTGTGTCCATATATTAAAAACCCCTAAGACAATGCCCAGAGACTAGTAGATTTGCTAGGTTTGTAGACACAGAAGAGTCTTTGGTCACCGAATCCCAATGGCTGACTGGGAACATAGTTATGTAGAATGAAATTTAGTTTTATACACGTTCAAATGATAATACAAATAAAACAATATTGTTCTATTTACATTTTGTTATGTATGTTAATGCAGTGGTTAACTTTTTTTATAAAAGAAAATTGGATTTTAATTTTATACAAACTCATATGTTAATGTAAATAAAATGCTATTCTTCTGGTTGTGTTTTGTGTTTAATATTTTGTCTGTTCTTCAATTTATGTTTGAGTGTTGGTATCCCATAATTCCACGAGAGAGGGCAGGGTTACATAATTATTTATGCAAATTGTATATTGACTGGTGTCCAGATTCGTACCTGTTTTTCATGGGCCTTTATCCAGCTTTTTGATGTTTCCAGGATGAAAGGTATGAGCAGAGCTACTCTGTCTCCTTTCTTGTGAGCTCTGTCATTTCTAATGATTCTGTAGTTGTGGGGAGGGGGGTGATTTCTGAGTCTTTCAGGAGAGGCTTGAGCCAGGTTTCAGAAAGGGATAGAATGTCAGGGTGGTTTTGGGAGAGCCAAGCATGGTAGTTGGGTAGTTTGTTGCAGAGGTTTTGTGCATTAATAGTAGCAAAGAGGATAGACTTGTAGGGAGAGGGTAAAGGAGTTGGAGAGCAGTTGGTATTAGTATTGGCAGGAGGTCCAGGATTAGGATGAATATCACCAGAAAGGAGGATAGAGATTAGGCCAAGTAGGAAGGATAGCAGTTCCTTAGGATCTCTAGAGTTGGAGTTGGGGTAAGGAAGAAGGTGGGATAGTGAGTATGAGGGGTGGAAGTACTTTTTGGGGTGACAAGAATCTTTCTGTTAAAGAGGAAATAGTTGTATTGCTATAGGTAGGGAGAGATATAGGCAGAATAGTGGGGTTCTTTTTGGGGTGGGTGGAGGTTATATGGAAGGGTGGAGAATAAGTGAAGGCAGGGAGATAGGTGAGGTGGAGTAGAAGGTAGAGGGAGAGTGGAAGAAGAATTATACGCAGTGGTATTGCAGGTATGGTATGCATGGTTAGTGTGATGTTATAGTAAGGGTGGTTTATAATAACAGAGGGTATATTAGCGTGTTGATTAGTTAAAGGTGCAGTGTATTGAAGGTGCTGAGGTATAGGTGACTGGGATTACACAGAGGAGAAGAGATGGTATAATTGTTCAGGGGGAGGGGAGATTGCAAACAGGTGGGAGGGAGGAGCTTAGTGTGATATGTTTAGTGAAAAGTGGGAGCAGCTTTGTGGCTCTATATGTAGAGATAGCTGGGCGGGTGGGAAATTGGGGCAGGGTAGGTGAGTGGAGTGAGCCCAAAGGATGAATGGAGCAGGCATAACAGAGAAGAAGAGCTAGTCATAAAGAAAAACAATCAATGGAAAAGTTTGGAACAAATCACAAATAACAGCTGGAGAAACTCAGAGGTATGTTTAATGTCAAGGAGTGCTATGGCTATACACTAAAGGGACATTCAAGTACTAAGTAGAAGGGACACATTCCAGGGAATTGCAGCGAGCAGTAGACATAGTAATAAACACTGTTTCTAATGCCAACACCAAGTCAATTAGATTTAAATTACAT
Source organism: Protopterus annectens (assembly GCF_019279795.1). Classification (NCBI taxonomy): domain Eukaryota; kingdom Metazoa; phylum Chordata; order Ceratodontiformes; family Protopteridae; genus Protopterus; species Protopterus annectens. The sequence continues at coordinate 766,063,389 of NC_056733.1, forward strand.
TTATAACAGCAGTTGTAATACAGCATAGTTGCATCGAGACAACATAGATGCAGTGGTAATGTCAGTAAAACACTGTTGCTCAATAGCAGAATCAAACCAGTGAAATAAATAAATAAGCAGAGCAGTAGTCAAGAATCGGAAAAATGAATACCAGTTGTATAGATCCAAATAATTAGCTAAAAGCAACACTTTAAGAAATTCCTGAGGTCTAATGGCTTACCAGCAAGCAGAATTCAATTGCTGAATAGCACTTGTGTCCTGATGGGAGACTAATAATTTAAAGATGGCTCCATAAACAGCAGAAACCTGATATAGACTTAGTATTGGGGGATGGGGTAGCAAAAAGGGTGCGAACTAGGTGCAATGCAAAGAAACCAGCCAAACCAGAGAGGCAAGCAGTGGAAAATTATCAGTGAAAGCCTCAGAGAGGGTGAGTAATAATACAAACTCTACCTGTAAAGTGAAGGAGAGAAGAGACAGCAAAGTTTATTAAGGTTGGGAGTGTGTCTTCACATTGAAAGAAAAAAGTGGTATAAAAAAAAAGCAATGGCGAAATATTTTATGTGGACCCTTGGAATGAATTGGGGGAAGTAAAAATCAAAGCTATAAAAGCAAGTAATGATTGATTTAAAAAGAGAGTAGAACGTCATGATTTTTTATGGAGACTGGAGATAAGGAAATTATCAGTCAAAGCAAACATGGCATATAAAAAAGTGAAAGAATATAGAATTATCATCCTAAAGAAGAAACTACTACCAGTACGAGTAAAATGGAAGGTCTACAAGAGGGTAGTGAGACCAGCTATGTTATATGGGCTGGAGGCAGTGGCACTAATGAAAAGACAGGAGTCGGAGCTGGAGGTGGCAGAGTTAAAGAGATTAAGATTTGCGATGGGTGTGACAAGGGTGAACAGGATTATGAATCAGTATATTAGAGGGTTGGTTGGACGGTCAGGTTTGACAGTTTGGAGACAAAGCCAGAGGTGAGATTGTGCTGGTTTGGACATGTGGTGAGGAGGGATCCTGGGTATATTGGGAGAACAATGCTAAGGATCAAGATGCCAGGTAAGAGGAAAAGAGGAAGGCCTAAAAAAAAGTTTATGGATGTGGTGAGAGAGGACATGCAGGTGGTTGGTGTGACAGAGCAAGATGCAGAGGACAGGAAGAAATGGAAACAAATGATCTGCTGTGGCAGTCCCTAAAGGGATCAGCTGGAAGAAGAAGAAGTCCTAAAGAAGAAACTACTCCTCTACATGTCTTTTTTGAAATGTAAAATAATTGATGCAGTATGGACTAAATTAGATGGAAGTCATTATTTAGACGAAATTGAGGGAGCCAAAAATATTAATATGGATATGATTGAATATGGTTTTTATAAAGGTAAAGTGTTTATTGAAAAGGTTGATAAAAATATTTAATGTTACATGGATAATTTTGAAACAAAGAGTGAAAGCAATTATCAGAAATCTTAAAAAAATAAGATTTTGGTTGTGAAAAGTAGAGTAGGGGTCAGATATAAACATATTTTAATGTAAAATAAGTGAATAATAAGGTCTATGTAAATAGTTGGTGCATAACATTGTAAATATTATAAATATTATTTTATTTATTCAGTTTATATTGTAAATATTTAAGATTTGTTAAATAAAAGACTCCAACTCTTTTTGGTAGGTGCCATGGGATCTGTTAACACCCATCAGAGCTACCAACAACTTAAACAGATGGGGCCTCAGTTTAACTTCTCATCCAAACCAGAGAGGCAAGCAGTGGAATGCAACACCCTCCTTATGGTGCACTGCAGCGTCAGTAATCAATTTACCAGGTGTGGAAATAGAACCCACCCCCTTCTACCCCAAAGAGAAATGTACTACTTGTTGTGCCACTGATACAACACATGCTTTTTCTTTTTTTCTTCCAGTTCTATGGAGTAGCTTCATCAGCTCACTCTCCATTTACTTCAGAAGCCAAGTGCAAGAGAGAAGGAATATTTTTGTTTAAGACTTGGATCTCTTTTCAGAAATTCAGTAGATTGAGTGTATGTGTGTGACCCAACTCTCTTTTTAGAAAAGTGAGATTGAGAGTTCTTGTGTATGTGTATGTGAGTGTGTGTGCATGACTTTGCACACGTGTGAGTGTGTACGTGTGTAAATATAACTATGTTTGTACACGTTTGAGTGTATTCGTGTTTGCGAGTGCATGTGTGTATGAGTGTATTGTGTGTTTGAGCGAGAGTGTGTGTTACCTCCTCTAGGTACATCTCCTCCAGAAAGAAGGAAGGAATTACAGACACACCCTCCAGGTCCAGAATGATTACAGAGACAGCCAGGCAGCCCCTCCAAGATGGATCAGAGACAGCCAGGTAGCCACTCCAAGATGGATTAGAGATAGACAGATGGCCCCTCCAAGATGGATGAGAAATAGACAGGCAGCCCCTCCAAGATGGATAACAGCCAGACAGCCCCGCCTTTCAAGATGGATTGCAGCAACCCCCACTAGGATGTATTATATGCAGAAAACATAAGCACCTTTTCAGGTAAATCATGGGGCTCACACTCAGTCTGTATTACCAGTCATTAGTGTCAGTCAATATTGCTCAGAAAATACATTGGTTATATCTTTTTTTATTCACCAACTCCCTACATTTTTTTCTTAGTCAAGTCACAGGATTGCATCTGGTTAAGTGACTTGCTCAGAGTTACTCAGTAAGCAGCTAGAAAGAGTCAAACCCCATACCCTTGTCTACAAGGAGCAGCTCATTAAGAGTGTAAAGCCTTAATCCAGTGCACTAACTATCAGACCTTCTTTATTTTCTGATATATCACTGACAGTAACAATCAGTCAATACTGCTAATCATTAGAGTTTCATAGTTGTTTGGAAAATGCATTTCAGGTTAATTATAGTTGCCTGGCACTTCAGGTTATGAACTGTTTACAAACTGCTTCCTGATGTCAAAAGTACAGGGTATGAATCCTTCCACCTCCATCTGCCCACTGTGTGCCTTTGAGTGAGCCACTCAGACAGTAATCCTGGGTCATTCCTGGAAAGGTACATGTTGCATACTGAGGCTACCTGATTAGCAAACAACAAAAATTTGTTTTGAAATTTGGAGCTTTGTTCAGAATTATTGAGCAAAGAAGTTAAGAGGTGTATTTGTCCATTTCTTGTAAAATTTCTGGCTTTCTGGCAAATTGTCATGAATTGCAGTCATTAAATAAAGATATGCATGAGTTTCAGACTTTGTAATCTTCAGAAAATTCTTGCTAATGTAAAACTATTAGTAAATACACTGCACATTTCTCTTTTGAATTCCTACAGCCTTCACATAGAAGCTAATTAGAGCTTCACTGTTTGCTGTTTTACTTTGAGTCCCGGCATATCTCGTAGTTTAATTGGTTGCCAAATGCATTTTCAATAAATTTGAGTTTCAAGGGAAAAGAAGTTTTCTGTTGCTCATGTTATCTATGTGATCATTGTAAAAGTAAAAAAAAACAGAATAAAGAAGAGAACTAACAGATTTGAACAGTGTTTTTCAGTGATCGAGGAAAGACAGTGAAGTAATGCAATACTGGTATGACTGTGAGAG